>NC_059432.1:18801698-18826288 GCF_021028975.2 Sphaerodactylus townsendi
CTGAAAATGGAGTCGAAAGTGGATCTGAGAGTCTGTTCTCCATGAGCCCACCCCAGCTCCAAGGGAGGAGACAGAGAGAACCAAGAAGGCCCCTACTAAACGCTGAAGATTCTAACATCGCCAGGCGATTGTTTCCTCCAGCCATTGAAGAACAGGGTCCAGCCCCCATTTCAGAAAACATGGATGCTGTACAACAACATGAGCAGATGGTGAGTTAGCCAATATGTTTGGGGTTTTTAGGGTTGTGGAAAAATGTGTGTGGGCATTGTGTAAATTCTTCTTATTTTCCAACATTTTACAGAATTTCACCTTTCACAACTGTCTGGTTTATGATGGGGGTCCCTATCTCCAGCTGTTGGCGATGAAGAAGCAGGCTTCCTGGGAGGGCTTCTGACTCTGTGGCCTATTCTACCTTGGAAAGGAGATCAAGCGTTTAAGAAGCTATTGAAAGCCGCTGTTTGCTGTCATTTTTGGGGCGTTGCCAGAGCTACATATGGACATTAGTCTCGCTGTGATGGCTGTAGATATGACCAAGGGAACCAGGAAGCTCATGATTGCTTATCACGCGGGTTCTGATTTTTTATGATCAATTCTGACTGAAATATGCCAGAATCTGAAAAATATTGCCTGTGTTAAAAAATGTGTCTGTTTTTTAGGTTGTGCTTTAGACTGTTTTGCTGTCACGCATAAAACACTGTCCTTTACTATTGGAAAATTGGTTATGAAAATTGAGAGTAACGCTTGAGAGTCCCGCAGCTGCATCTCCCTCAAAAGTTTTCTAGGACAGAAATGTCTGCCAAGAATATGTGGCCTTGGTAAAAAAAATACCTGTCCCAACCACACATGGTTGAAAACCTTCTTGAAATCTTTTTTTGCTTGTAAAGATGTGTGCATGGTTTCTATGTGGGAAAAAATAAAACTCTGTATATGTAAAATCAACCTTTACAGCTTTTCCAAGATAATCATGTAAAGTATAAATCTGAATATGTGGTATTAATAAAACACAACACATTTACCCTTATTGAAAAATAAAACTCTGTATATGTATAATCAACCTTTGCAGCTTTTCAAGATTATCATGTAAAAATAGAAATCTGAATATGTAGTATTAATAACATTAATCTCAATATGTGGTATTAATAAAACACATTATTGAAAATATTCTAAAGTGCTGGTTCTTGTGGAAAGTTTTTTTTTTTTGGATTGTAAGCGGTTTTAAAGGGGCATCCATCTACCGTACAAACACTGGGGGTTTTGAGTTATGGTGGTCCTTATTAATGCGATGCCGGACCAAACTTCTAAGTAAGCCACGTCATTAAGCTATGATCTTTCAAATCCTACGCTACATTCATTATTCATTTTGCTTCTTGCTCTGTGATTTAAGACCATATTATTGGGATGTCGTGAACTATTGTTTTTGAAGCATGTGCATCTCCTTTATAATGAATATAATGGATTTGTGGGGTGTTGTTTTTAAGCCTTAGTAATAAAACCCTGCAAACCCCATTTTATATATACAGTCATCAAGAATCAAATTAGGGCCAACTAAAAGAATCTATCATTAAGAGATGTAAAAAACATAAGCAAAACCTTATAAACAGCATTCTATTACAAAATGTTAATCTTCCGGGTGAGGGTATTGCTGTGTGTGAAATAATATGTCTCGAAATTATTATTTTTTTCACTTCAACAGCTCTTATAAACTAAGCATGTAGGTTGGTTTCCTATCAGGCTTGTTAAAACAGACTGTTGACTGTTAAAAAGTGATACTGAAGTGTTACAGGTGGTGGTTGTAAAATAAAAGCAAAGAATAGCTTTACAGCATCCCTTTGCTCTCTTGAGACTCCTGATGGAGGAGTGAATGTGGCCCAGGTGTGTGTCATGGCAACCCTTACAATGTTCTGTCCCTGTCCAGTCTGAAGGAGTGGGGAGAGACTCTAGCGCTGTGCCCTGGAGAACAAAACAAAACAATGAAGTCCGGGCACCCTTTGAGAAAGCAGAAGTCTGTAGTTTTAATGTTATTTCTGCTGTTACGCACTATATAGCGGGCACAGCTAATACGGGAAATCTGGCTTTGGCAAGCCTCCAACCTTGCCATAGAGTGAAGGGGAACAAATACAGTAAACAACACTGTAAATAGGTGAGGAGTTCACTATCCCACCTCTCTTGATGTTCAGTCACCTTCTTCTAAATGCCCAATCTCCACCGCTTACCCATTCATGAAAACAGGTAATAAATGGGACCACCATTTTGAATTGGCCCAGGGTGAAATGAAGGCAAGCCACCAACGGCTCTCAAAAAAATCATACCCCGATATCCAATAATTTCAGTTAGTATGTAGTAATACTTAAACTCTCTTATATTTTTTAATCTTTGGCGCCCAAGCCTCAGCCAGACTCCCTACATGGGAGATCCCACCCTTTCTTAAAATCGTAATAAAAGCGATATATAAAATGGGACGTGAATGCGGCTCTTATAGGTCACGCCATGTTAAAATAACAGGGCGCTTTTCCCGCTCCTCCGCGCTTTTGAAAAACAACCAATCAGAGCATGGTAGGTGTAAAGCGTCATGGCCCCATCATGCGCCCCTAGAGGTTATCACGGTAGCATAAATATGGAAAAGAGGAACAAGTTGAAGCTGTTTTTTCTGTAGTTGCCATGGCTAAGGGACCTTTATGGACAACAATACATTGGAGAAGGAGAACATGTAAATGCGGTGCTATGACTTCTGCAGAATCTAGAGCTTGAAGAAAGAGCCCATTTATGAGGAAATGGCCCCCGGGCTCCTAAGGATGCAACGGTCCCACTCTCGTGTTTTGGAGAGGGCGAAAATCGTATAGGACCCATGTTAGAGCCGGTAAGCCGCTCTGGAGGGTGGTGTGGGGTGATTTTTTAAAAAAAATGTAATGGGGTACTCTGTGTGTGTATGTGTGTGTGTGTGTGTGTGTGTGTGTGTGTGTGTGTGTGTGTGAAAAGCAACAATCTTCTTTCTCTTTTTATTTTTAGGAGGGTGTCTCAATGCTGACACTCGCTACAATAGTGCACACTGCGGGTGGAAAGTTGGATCCGGATTGTTGTCTTTATTGCTTCAATATTGCATATTATAAGGAATTCAGGGACGATTGTAGTGATGATGATGATGACGAACCTGATTCTGGTCACAGTTCGGAGCATGAGATTTTTTCTGAGGAAGATGAGGGTGACACTCCAACGACACCCCCACCGACACCAATGCGCTCAGAGGAACAGGCCGACCTCTTGGAGGTTGATGCAAAGAAGATTCTCTGTGTGACGGAGCTATTTCCCGACGTGAGTATGCAAAAGAAAAAGGCCAATGTGTATTAAGTCTACAACCCAAAGCTGATGTATTTTTTTAATGTTTTCAAAACCGTAGGTGTGGCAGGGCGCCGTGGATCTGACATTGTTGGCTAAGCTGGTTCAGGGAGAACTGAATCCCGAATGCTGTAGTCGGTGCGAACTGATCGAATTGTTCCGAAGCACAGCCGCTTCAGGACCCGAGGGGGCACGTGCTATGTCAAAAATTACGGTTATAGCGATGAAGGGGGTGAATGAGCATGTCATTCTAAAGCCCGACCTGCATAAGGATGAAAAAACCCAGGACTGACTAGTGTGTTTTGTGCGCAGCGGATTCGGAGTGCCCTCTTCTGTATGAATATTGCTGAATAAAGAAAAAAGTTCATTGTTGTAAAGAAAACACCGTGTGTGTTTGTGTGTTTAAATGCAGGTATGGGATGGGTCCGTGGACTACGCTCTTTTGGCTATGTGTGTTCAAGAGAAAGTAAATCCTGAGTGTTGTTACAGATGCTATTTTGTACACGTGTTCAGGAACGTGGATCCTGTACTGCGCCAAGAGGGGTTAAAAGCATAGATCCGTATGACATCGTGGTAGTGTAACCACAGCTTGTGGGTTCTGTTGGGGCAGAGCTTGGAAGGGTTTGCAACAACTAAATTTTAAACAAAAAGGTTTACTTTCTTTAACATATAACAATTATCAAACATTAACATTTAACTTACCACTCCAAGGCCCTGTTCAAGTCCATCCTTCCAGTCTACACTTCATGATAAAATGCAATTATTTTAAAAATGTTCTCAGAGGCTGTTCATCATAACTGATGATCAAATTACAAATTGAACCTCGGGAGTTTAAGCATTCCGACACATCGCTCTCTACAATCCCCTGATGCAGAAACATTATGAACAGCTATGTATTCACGTCCCCTGCTCTTTCTTCTATACTCCTTTGGTTACAATTTATTAATCACAAACAAGCAGTGCCAACATTAAAACGTTGAAAATATAGCTATTATTAAAATATCCTACATTGTGCAGGACTAGGGTTGCCTGCTCCAGACTAAGAGATACCTGGAGATTTTCAAGGTGAAACCCAAGGAAGGGGTGCCCTCAGAGAGAGAGGACTGACTTTAGTGGAACGCAATGCAGAATCTACCATACAAAGTTGCCATTTTCCTGGAATTATACATGATTTACAGAAGATCTCCACCCACCACCTGGAGGTTGGAACAATATATGACTCCGCACACCTTAGCTAACTATTATGTATCTGAAATTCATTCCACTACCTATGGTGAAAAACCACATTATGCATTTTGAGAGACACAGTATTGTAAAATTATATGCCAAAAGCTATACCAAAACAAAATAGCCACAGGCAACTAAAATAGCAAGGGGGAAGACTAGAAGACTTAAAGATAAATGTTTTCCAAGTATGCAACACCATTTAATAGCATAATATAAAAAATATTACTAATTAAAACTTTGCAGGCTCCATTGTTCAAGTTTCATGGCTGGATGCAATATTTCTAAAATTTACAATTCAGAACTGAAATTTGGAAACCATTACCTAAAAAGGGATTATTTTCATATTCAATACATTAAAGATCTCATGCAAATACAATTCACAAATATCATACTGTGCTCATAGTGGAAGGTTACAGGTAAAATGTCTTTTGCTCTAATTAGCCCCCTTTTGCAGAGGCCTCTCTAAAAAGATCGCCTTTTCTTTTAAAACTTAGTGCTGCGATTTTCAGAAGGGCATGTTCGATCTCCACTCTCCCGACTCTATCCCAACCTCCCCACCCCCCACCCCATGAGGCAAAACTGGTAGTGAATGAGAGCGAATGAGAAGGCTCATTTGCATGCAGGCTCTGAGGATGCTGGGGGACAATATAAGGGAAATATCTTCTTGGAGAGGCAGAAAGGGATGAGGGCAAATTGCAAAGAGTGATTTGCAGATGCCCTGAGGATGCTGGGGGAATCTGTTTACAATCAAAGTGAGGCTCACCATATCTTGAAAGGTTTGTTGACTATGGGGACGTAAATACCTAGTTGGAGTGAGTTTTTTACATAGAGAGCTCTAGAGAGAGTTCTAGCCAGGAGCACAATAACAGTAATAAGCCTCAAAAGTCATTTAAGGGCCCACACTCCAGTCTGGAAAGAGCAGTCAGTTTTTTTAAAAAATTATTGTTATTAACACTTTTCTCTTTTTAAAACAAGGCCACACATAACTTTAAGTGCAACATAACTATTTAACACCAAAACAACTACCCTTACTAACATTTACAGCAGATACATATTCTCCTATACCAATCATCGTCCCTACTTTCCCTGAGAACTATATAAATAAATGAACAATAAAATAAACCTCCCTTTTATTCAGAATAGTTTAAAAAATTCAGTCATTCACATAATTAGTCCGCGGCCCCCATTTATATTTATATGATTCAAAAGGTATTCGTCTAGGTTCACATATAAGGAAAGCACCTTGTCTCTCCAATCTTCCGGCATGGGCACTTTATCTGTTTTGCACACGCGTGCCGGTACAATTCTTGTTGCCGCTGCCGTATGATAAAATAAATGTTCGTTGGGATCTCATGGTTGGATAAGGCTAGACTCGGTAAATATATAATAGGTAAAAAAAAGGAAACCGATGATCATCAATTATGATAACTTGACTGTGCACTTGGGTCCAGAATGCCTTTACCTTTCCACAGTCTCACCAAACAGGTTGAAAGAGCAGCCAGTTTTGAAGGGGACAGTAAAAAATCTCCACACAGAGCTATCAGTATACCTGATGGGCGGTAGTAAGAGGAACCTTAGGTGTGCGCTAACAGGAACCTTAGGTGTGCGCCCTCTCGATAAATAAAAGTCAACGGAACTGTTTCAGTTGTATTCTCTGTTTTTATTTCTTGGTAATGTAACGTAGCAATACCTGGGTATTAATGTGTATCTTTTGAGAAACTGTGGGAGCCATAGGGTGGTAATAGATGGGTAGTAACTAGAGATTTTGTCAGCTTTACATGTTACAACACCTCCTGATTTATTTTACTTCTTGCCCACGTGGTTGAAAAAAGTATTTCAGTTTTATGATTTTGTGTTTTTCCAAACTTTCCAAAGAGTTACAAAACGTTTTAAAAATGCTGTTCGTTGTTTGGCCCCTTCTGTGTGTTAGAAAAGAGTCTTGCTGCTGAAAATGAAATGTTGCTTCGTGTGATATTAATTACTTTTTAAATTAAAAATCATTATAGGTTGCTGTCTAGAAAGTTTACCCTAGCAAAATAATCATCTCCATGAAGTCCTCAGTCTCATCTCCTACCCTTTTCACCCCTGTTTTGAGCTAGCCGCTTTATAATCAAAATAGTATTTTTGTGTCTTAAATTGGGATATCTTATATACTCTCATTTTGTTCCTAGTCTGCTAAAAGTACAATTTCTCTCATGTTATAAAACCGTCCGCATGCTCTGGGCTAAGATTATTAAAGCAAGAAAAGCTGCTCCTATCGGGGAGTGTTTTAATGCCTCTTCAGCATCGCTTTGTTTAGAAAACCTCTGGTCTGGTTAGGACAAAGCCTTATCACCACTTCCCCCTTTATCTTTCCAGAACCTGTTATAGTTATCATCATTCCCTGTAAACACCCTCCAAATTTTTAAAAGGACACTAGTGTATCTTAGAATTTCTATCTTAGAATATTACCCATCCGGCACTATCCTGCTGTGAAGAGTCTGACCATTTTACTACACATAAGAAGTCTCATTACAAAGTGACACCCCAAAATACCATCTGCTTATCTGCCAGCCACTCAGGCCTTCCTCCTGATACACATAGATCTGTGTGCGTTAAAAACCTTAACAGCTGAACAAAGACGATGCCTGTCATCAGCCTACATTTCTATAAAAGCATTCAAGTTTTCTTATTCGCTGAACGGTCAGGGAACCGGGACAAATAGCTCTGCAACACAGTATCCGACATCCAAGTAGCAACGGTTCCTTCTTAATTATGCACCAACCATTGAGTGGCTAAGTTGTTAGTAGGAGTAGTAGTATAAGTGGCCGAAAGCAACTTGAAAGATTGGTTTTTCAGCAAATAGATACAGACTCAAGAAATGGTGCAATTACTTCTGTATACAGTTACAAAATGTTTAAATATCGTGTATATTTTCCCGTGGGTAGGGGGAGGCAGATGTTTAAGCAACACAGTTCTACATTCCCCCCCCCCCCCCTTATTCCACATCGGTTAATCGGAGATCCCCTATCAAGGAGGACATTCAGTCAGAAGAGAAACTGACCATCGGGTCCAGACAGTAGGAAACAGTATTATAACGTTCAGCCAATACTTATTATGCATGGTAGGAAGAATCAACTTTCTTGTGAGAACAAGTGTAAAAGAGATTGGAGTATAATACAGTGGCCCACAACTTCTCTTGTCGTAGGAAATGATTAAACAAGTTTCTGGCCCTGAATTTATTTTTTACGCAGACGCTTTGCCTATCCTGAGTAGGTAGAGTTAAAGCTTCCCAGAGTAAAGTGTAAGCCTATGAAGATAACTGCGAGAGATCAGTATTGAAAAAAGATCAAATGCGATCTCTAAAAAGACAGAACTGGGATTTCCTGTGGGAATGTCACTAACGCAGAAAATAACACATTTTATCAAGCCTAGGGATGGCACAATAAAAAAAAACACCTCGGGATGCTCCAATAATCATTGACCCTTAGAGTACAAAATGGCAAAGTTCAGAGTCCTGTGGAAAACTAGGAGCAAACCCCTCAGTTTCCAATAGTTGTTTTAGGGAACTGCTCTTGAATGACAGGGGCAGCTTTTGATTTGCTTGAAAGAACGGTGGCTGGGAGTGCTTGGATTGTAAGGTCTATTGATTATCCCTCTGTATTTTTTAAAAGACCTCCTGACAAAGTTAAACTCAGGGAGTGTAGATATAGCCGTTCTCCGACTATTCTTTGGCAGGAAAATATCTCTCTTTGTGTGTTTGCTCATTATGCATACAGATGTTTTGTCCTGATACAGCTTCTCTTAACTTCCTGCTTTTAGGACAAGCAGGGTTTACAAAGATGAAGACCCTCTGTTGTATTTTGCTGGCTGTCCTGAAGGCATGCTTTAAAATCATTCAGAAAACAGCCAGCTTTCTGCAGATGTGAAAACTCCTACAGATTTTTTTTAGAAAACTACTGAACAACCTCACTTGCTACAGCAACTTTAGATATATTTCTAGGAGGGCATTCCATCAGGTTTAGGATTTTGGAGGGTAATCTAAAGTTTTAAAAGGTGATTTTTAAAAGCTGGTTTGCAAAACTTTGTTTGCCGAGTAGTATGTTAGCAAATACACACCCCAGTTCCCGCTACTTTTATGTATCTGCTATGGGGAATATAATTTTAAAGAAATTTGGAGAAAATCCATTGGAATGGCAGCCTACAGTCCAAAAAACATTTTGGCCTTGAATGTGTGAGTATTGAGCATTCTTAAGAAGGGTTTGCTGTCATTCTTAAAAGTTTTTACAGCATTCCTGAATAAAAGAAACTAAAATAGCTGGACGCTAAAACTAAAAAAATCTAAATCTAAAATTGGTATTGCAAGGTTTAGTGAATACACCGCTGAAACAAAACGAACAAGCAAAAAAAAACACATAGGGACCGATAAATAACCAAAGTTTCCTTTTAGAGGACATTTCTTCTTCTGTCACCAGCATCTAGATCTGCAAAGAGGTTGGGATTTGCATAGAATCTTGACTGGGAAATTCATGGAGAGTCTGGGGTGATGCCTGAGGAAGGTGTGTTCAGGGGTGGGGCAGGTTATAATGCTATGTGGCCCAGCCTCCAAAGTGATCTCCCAAAGTGCTCTGTTTGACATATGACGGGCCACCCGAATCAAAATTGACACTCTGGTCTGGTTCTACAGCGCTCAAACTCTATTTCTGACCCTGTGCCTGCCCTGCAGGGTTTGTCGTCGACGGCTGAATGCCTGATTCCACAGTTGTCCCCTGTGTGCGTGTCTTTTCCCCTGAAAAACTAGGGCTGTGTGCTTTCCTAGTGCTGGGGTTCTGCCCATGATTTCAGACCAAACTGCTTTCAATCTCCCCACAACAGGCGCCAGTGTGGTGCCCTTGAAGAATTGTGACCCGGCTTTGGTCACCTAACATGCTTCGTGGTAAAATGTACAACAAACTCCCTAGGGATTTCAGTAGCGCTGCTACTGATCACCTCACCACCATCCTGGGTGCTTACAAGGAAGGGTGGGGAAACAGACCGTGTGGGAACATTCCTTCACAACACGTGTAACTGTAACTTTAGAATGCTGTAACTCGGGTAAGCTCAATCTGCTTTTTGATTTTGTGGGCTAATGCCATAGCCCGCTTCTGCATGAAAACCTAGAAGGGGGGTATATAAAACTGTAAAATTCACACTATGAAATTATAATTAAATAAAACCGATTCCTACGTGCAAATGTTCTGTGATTTCTTAACTGCTACAACACACTGGTTATCCAGTTTCAGGTTGCCTGCACATTTTTCTTACTGTTTAAACCTACCTGCGGATAATGGCCCTGCACTTTGTATAGTGCTGTTCAGATAAAAAGTCAATATTTATTCAGAACAATGGGGATTCTGGGCTTCTTATTTTTTAAAAAAAGTCTTAACATATGGGAAAATGCATACGTCAGAGACAGAGATGTTTGTGTTTATGATAGCGACTTGGTGAGGGAATGGCCTGGTTTGCATGGTTTATTGGGACAGGTCTACTCTGCAGGGTTGGTGTGTGTGCGTTTCTACTGTGAATATCTGCTTGAAACCGCATGGCCACTGTGCAAAAAGTGCTGCCGCCCTGTCCCATCGTTTTCAACATTCAAACTGACACACATGGTTTTTCAAAGGGGGGGGGGGTCTGGGCTGTCAGCCTATCTACTTTTGGAATGAGAGATTCTGCTTTGCACTCGAGCTGAAGGATGTGAAAAGGCTTGGGGGATGGGTGAACTATTTTTAGCATCTTGCAGGAAACACCTCAGAACTTGTATCCTCTATCCCCAATGGTTCACGCCCATTTTATATCATTTTATAAAGTGTGTAAGTTAATTTAGCTTCCTGCCGGAAACTTTTCAAAGTCGGATGAGATTCGGGGAATGTGAGCTATTTTTAGATTCAGGCAGGATATGCTGACTAATTGTTTCCCCCATTCCAAAGGATGCTGCTGTGTGCATCTCTGATGCTGGGATCGTTGTATCCTTCTGTGTATTTTGGAAAGGCATTAGTTTCTGCCAGCGAATTTTGGGGAAGGCACACATTAGCAAAAGGCACACAGTTTGGGGAATGAAAGAATATGTATAACAGGCTGCAAAACCATAGACTGTAAAAATCATAGGATTGTTTGAATTTAAAACACTGGGGTGGGAGAGGTGTGAGAAAGAGAGAGAAAGGGGGCGAGGGGGTTTGCTTTTCTGTGTTCTCCACAGAGTGTGTAAAACACAGGGTGCTGTGGGATTTAAAACACTGGGGTGTGTGGAGAGGGACAGCTTTTGTAGAGTTTTGGGAACTCTGGCTGGCTCTCTGCTTCCTAAAACCTTTTGGGAGGTTTAAAACACAGAGTGCTGTGAGATTTTAAAGGACAGGGTTTGCTTATTCACACAGTGTTCACCAAAAGAGCATGTAAAAACCGTGTTTGTTGAGGTACAGCTTTTTTGTGGGTGCCCCTGGTGAAACAGGCTTTCCAGAGAATGAGAAAGAAAGGGGGTGAGGGGGTTTGCTTTTCTGTGTTCTCCACAGAGTGTGTAAAATGGGGAAAGTGTGAAACACAGAGTGCTGCCGGATTTTAAAGGACAGGGTTTGCTTATTCACACTGTGTTCTCCAAAGAGCCTGTAAAAATGGAGAAGCACCATCTCAAACACAGCATTCACTCTACCAGCTTCTGGGGAAACTAGCATTTCACTCTCTGATCCCTGCCCCAGACTACAGCCTCTCGTTAAAACACAAACCAATTTCCACACACAACCCTAATAAAATCAAACTCACGTTTCAAAGCATTTTATTCACCCCCTTTAATTCCCCACCCACTTTAATTCACAGCCTTTAATTCCCCTCCCACTTTTAATTCAGGGGGCGGGACCGGAAGTAGCTGTCAAATTGTGAGAAAGGGAACATAGCTACCCCCTAACACTACTGATCCAGCTGGCTTGTTCTTATGTTCTTCACCAGCATGGCCATGCCCCAAAGGGTCACATCCAGAAGGACACAAAATGCCAATTAGTGGTACCATATCGGCTTTTCCAGGTTTATAACTTACTGAATAGCTTTGATGCCAAAAAAAGCCAAACATGATTTGGCTTTTTTGGCAAAGGGGGGGGGGGGTGGAGTTTCGATCCAGCATTCAGTTGAAGCTCGCCCTCTCCCAGTGTTTTCCAGGTACACATGGACTTAGGAAATGGCAGTGAGAGAGGGGGGAGCACAATCTTTTTTATGGGTAATATTCATGTTCGAAAAACATGTTTTAGAAACCTGAAAAAATGGTTAAAAGCTGAATAAAGCTGATGGTTATCACCTTTTTCAGGCTTTAAAACATGAACCTGAAATTTACTGAATAAAAAAATTGTTCTCATCACTAATGCCAACCACAGCTGTAACCAATCACCTCCCTCCCCTGCAGCCTCAAAACTCTCTCCCCGGAACCAAGTTGCTACCCCCCAGCCCTAACCTCCAACCCAGCAAGGTTGCCCCAGGACAAATTAGGCAAGGTGTATGGCATGGGACTGTCTCAGAGCTCTCTACTATGCAGACTTCAACAAAGTAGCTTAGCACTTCTGTAGTGGGAAAAGCACAGAGAGGGCAGTTAACACAACTGGGTGAGCACTTAGCACTAACATCCAAGGGGAAGAGCAAAGTCTGTACGTGTAGCTAACTCATTGACCCATTGCAGAACCCAACAGTGAACCCATTTCCAGAGGTTCAACCCAAAGGTGACCCCACTTCTTGCTCTTTTGCTTGCCTTCTGATCTCTGCCAAATATTTTTACGAAGAAAACCAGCAGCACTATGATTAGACCAGAACCCAGCTAATGTGGCATGGATGACCTTTGGGATTGCACCATAGCCACTTCACATTTTTGACAGTGATTTGTCTTCTTTAAAAATATTGCATATTTTAAATCAGTAACATTTTTACCCATATATCATATTTAGAATCATATTTTAACTAAATAAGCTATGCCAACTTGCATTAAAACACAAAAGAAAAAGCTCCACAAAACTCTTAATCATATTTAGTATAAAAGGGCAGCTAGGAAAGGATGTTTTGGCAAATATAAAGTTTGTAGTAGGAAGTAGGAAGCTTGGGACTTTCTTCCACAAAGCTCAGGAAGTGTTCCATATTTAAACAGATTGCATGATGTTGTGTTCAAAATAGATTTCAAGATCTGCCATCAGTTCCTCAGACAGAAAGGCAAAAGAGGACCACTCTAATGATTGGATCCAAGCAGTTTTTCTGTTGGTGAAAGTCCTTTGACTACCCAAAAGTCTATGCTAGAAATCATGGAACCTGCACAGGCAAAACCCACATTAGACTAAGAAACAACTAGCTTGATGCAACCTGTAACATCACTATTAAAATATCTGAATATATTCAAGTAAGATTGATACAATCCTTATCCATTAAAATTAATCTTAGTAATATTTGTACAATTACATTAATAATGTTGATAATTCATCAACATTCAGTTCACAGTTGCATTAACAAGCCTTATTCAGGGTGCTAATTATTTCAATTATCAGAAATATCAACAGTCCAGTCCCTACAAGAATCTAATTAGAATGTATTTTTTCCAGAATTTCAATAAGAACAATTTCAGATATTAGAATTCACTCACTTGTTTCAACAGCATACCAATTGGCCATGCTGACAGAGGCCATGGGAATTCGTGTCTTGAACATCTGAGTCAGCAGGTTCCTCACCCTGGTTAATAACCAGATAAATTAGTCCATATCTCCCATCAGCTACCAGCATGCCAATTGGCTATGCTGACAGAGGCTGGATGGGAATTGTAGTTCCTGAACATCTGAGAGTCATAGGTTCCCACCGGCTAGGGTCAGGGGTAGGGAACCTGCGATCTCCAGATGTTCAGGAACTACAATTCCCATCGGCTACCAGCATGGCCAATTGGCCATGCTGACAGAGGCTGATAGGTGCTCAGTTCCCTGGTATCTGGGCTGCAGGATTCTAGACTAAGCTCAGTTCTCAGAATTGAACAGAAATTGTGTTATTTAAGTGCTTTGAGCTCTTCCGGTAACAGTAACACTATCCTTACAAGTTTATCTCTGAGAAATAATGTTCCAACATGGCAGATTTCCAGGAAAGCTGTTAGAAAGCGAATACCCAAAGGTGTAGCTCCTCATGTTCTTTGATATGTAGTGGCCTCACTCCATGAATACCTAATTTACATTGGTTTAACTTTCTGGTCCTTGAATAACAACAGGCTGCTCTATGATCTAGTTCTTCAAGGGATTCTGCTTTCTTTGCGCTTTGTTAATCTATTTTTCTTTCACCACCTTTGATCTTTTTTTTGTACCTCATTGTACCTTTCACCTAATTCAAACTAGGTCTACTTCTGTTTATTCAGCAAAGATTGGGATATTCTATTAAGGCATGATTTCTGTCTACAAAAAAATACTCCCCCTGAAATTAAGAGACTGCAGGTTTTAGACATACACTGTTACATTGGTGGCCGTATCATTCTAGGTGCATCCGTATCATTCTAGGTGCATCCTGTGTATTCTCCAGCTGCAGAGTGCCTTAAAGTTAAATTTTATACAACAGGTGCCTGCTGACAACTTTTCTGGTATTTTTTTTAGAAAGTGTGTAGGACAAGGCAGGGCTTTTGTCCAGCATGGCTTCTGATGGGGCACTGGACATTTGATTGGCTGTGCAGATTTTTGAAAATGGTTCAGCAACTGCTGCATACACAGCTCAAGAATCTTCACTATGAGAGTCAACGTAAGCTACGGCAGCTGACTCCACTTCCTGTGGCAGCCACTCTGTGGCAGTGATTTTGTGGCTTTGCATGCTGTGTCAGACTAATGGTGCCCACAAGCTCTAAAAGGTTGGGGATCCCTAATTATAGAATATAGTATTATAATTATTAAACTATTACTGTGCATGGCACTTTACATGTAACCATGGAGACAAAAAGGCAAAGCTTATGTATTCATTTAATTTACTCCGATATAGACTTATTTTCAGTAGGAAAAGGAAAGGATTATGTCAGAGTCTTTACAGAACAAGAGGGATCTAAAACAGGGATGCCGAACACTTGCTCTGGGGGCAGATCCAGTCCTTTGGGAAGGCTTATTAGGCCCATGAGCCAGCTGAGGCAAGCCCTCTCCCCACTCCAGATGCTGCCAAGTCACATATATGCCATATCTGGTCCTAATAACAAATTAGTTCAACACTCCTGATCCAAAAGGTGCATTACACAGATGTCAGGGAAAGCTGTTTTAATCTTAAGAAGTAGCACAGGAGAAAGCCCACAGTCACTTACAAAAGCAGGAGACTTTTGGATGGCTAACACCCATGTATCTGGAAAATCAAACTAAGAGGGAGAGAGAAAAGAGATGGAAGGATTTGAAGGTAAAGTCTATAAATCCAAGAATTGACTTAAATTCAATTTAAAGGACATCACAATTTTCAGAACAATGAAAGCGTTAAATTCTTTGTCAGTAGAACAGTTGGATAGAGGTCAGATGACAAAGGTACAAGAACAGCACACCAAAGAAAAATATGTCAGAGTAGTCAAAGCAAGAGTTAACCAGAACATGAACCCAAGATTTTGCCAAGGGGAAAAAAAGGATTGCATTTTTGCCATGCCATAGCAAAATTAGAGGCATTAGCAAAATTAATTAGTCATAGTCTGAATATGAGGAGCAAAGGAGACAGAATCAAAGATAAGAAATGTTCTGTAGAATGGTACTACCGCTGAATATGAAGACTATATAAGGAGATGAAGGCTTTGGAGATGAGAAGTTCAGTCTTGTATATGAGTTTGAAATCGCAACAAGATATTTAGGTGAAAATATTAGGCAAAAGGAAATGCAGCCAGGTCTAAAGAGAAAAATATATACAGAAGTAGAGTTTGGTGTTACCAGTATGCAGAGAGTACTACAGCCCATAGAATTTGATGAGGTTGCCTACAGACTGAAAGTAGAAGGAGAAAATAAGGATGTCCAAGAAAAAGTATCTGGAGAAACTGTTCAGAGAAGAGGAAATCAGAGACAGATTCTTACTGTGAAAAACACAACCAGTGCAAAGGGGTTTCAGGTGGTGTGAAAAACCTGGCTGCCCATCCTGTAAATTGCAAGGACTGCCTTACTCAATCTAAAGGATTGGCTTCAGAGAAAGGTGGCATTAAAATACACATTATCCAAATACAAATCCTCTTGGCAATACAACCCGCCCTCTAATAAAATAAGATGCATATTCAAAGATGTGTCCTATGAATATGTTCTATTTGTACTGCATGGCTTTCAATACAACAGGATTTGAATATTCTTCTAAATATTCTTCCATCTACAATTTAAATAGATTAAACACAGCAGAATTTCTTTTCTATGGAAGTAGTATCTGTTGAAATCAACAGATAAACTATCCTTAAAGATTTGTAAAACATCTCAAGGACTGTGAATAGGCAATCCTTGTAAACTAGCATAAATAAGTAATAAGAGCAAGCCGATAGACACAACAAATGCATAGCAAGTGAATGCATATTTTACACAAGACATCTTGTCACACAGAAATTCACTTAATTATTCAGGAACATTAGCTATTCTTTTATCCCTGGCCTACTTTAAGTTGCCATTAAATGTAATCAAATACAGATCAGATACTGTGAGAGTTAACAGATAATGGCAATGCAACTGTGGAGGAATTCAGTGTCAGGCAAGAGAAATAATATAACTTCCTCTAGTTTATCCAAGATGATGTTTTACACAGATCATCATAACCTAGATGTTTCCTAGTATAGATGTAGCCCACTGTTTTGCATATTTAATCAGAAGCAACCCTGTCCAACCTGAAATCAATGAAGCTTATTTATAGGAAAGTATGCTTAGAGTTGCAGTATTACTTACTTACTAGCTTATTCCCTGTTAAAAGTTACATATCTCCTTTACATTTAAACTACAGCTATGACCCTAATTCAACAGGTTTTTGTTTAAATCAAAGGAAGATGATGTATTAACTGCAAAATTACACATTGGTCAATTCTGAACAGCAAATATTTGGGGCTGGGGATCCCAGTATTGATGGGAAGGGGTAAGTATGATGGTAGGCGGCAGCCATATGATAGAAGACGGACGAGATATGGGTATGCTTGTTCGCCTTCTGACCTCCGTCCTATCCCAAGTAACGAGGTTGGTTGGGTTCAGAGATACCCTGCCTTGTCTCTGGTGTTGATAAATGCCAGGTCCATCAATAATAAGACCGCTGTTCTCCATGATTTTCTTGGAGTCCAGCAGATGGACCTGGCTTGTATCACCAAAACCTGGGTGCGTGAAGGCGAGGCCGTTGCCTTGGGTGAGGTCACGCCACCAGGTTTTGCATGTCTCCACCAGTCTCAAACACAGGGCCGGGGTGGCGGGGTGGCAATGTTAATCCGTGATTCGATCTCCTTTAGGGCTGTCCCTGTCCTGGAGATCACTGGCATAGAGTGTGTTGGCCTAGAGTGGTTGGCCTTAGAGAGGTTGGGAGTCCTTTTGGTGTACCGGTTACCTAGCGCACCTGGGGACGGCCTGCCACGGCTGCTGGAGGTGGTGGCAGACTGGGCGTTGTGGTTTCCCAGACTTGTTGTCTTGGGTGACTTCAATGTCCATGTCGACACCGCCTCATGTGCAGTGGCGGTGGACCTAGTTTCATCCATGGCGACACTAGGCCTCCCCTTGGTAAGTTCTGGCCCCACTCATGAGGCCAGCCACACGCTAGATTTGGTCTTTGGGTCAGGGTTGATTTGGTCATATCCTCTGTTCACAGAGTGCCATGATCCGACCATTCTGGCCTGAAGGTTCGAATGGACTTGCCACACTACCCCTATTTAGGCGACGGGCTGATTTATGCCCGCCCGTGGAGACTTATGGATCCAATTGGTTTCCTGAATGCTCTACGGGATCCTGAACCCACCGGCACACTCGATGAGCAGGTGGAGGAATGGAATTCCCGGCTCTCCGATGCCATCGAAGTTGTTGCCTCAAGCCCTCAGCGCCCTTCGGCGTTCCCTGTCATGGGTTCTCCAGCTGGTATACTAAAGAGCTTCGCCATGAAGTGGGCACCTGTCGACTTGTAGAGCCGCAGTCTGGAGGAAATCTCGTGACGAAGCTACGTGACGAAGCTACGCGAACATCTTATATGGACGCTTTTATGAAAGCGCTTCCACGAGATGCAAGTGAGGAAGGCCAAGCGAAGAGGGCGCTCTTCTTCTTCCTCTCAAGGCTTCCTCTAGCTCTCAGCCCGCAATGTAATTGTTTCATGTGATTCGGCTCCTTTGACCTTCTATCGGAGGGTTCAGTAAATCCTCAATTGGCTATTAGCCGCGGTGCTGTAGCTATCGGCGAGCTTCTTTTGGCAAGATACAGTCACGTGGCTTCGCCGCGACCTTCCTGCCACGTTGTCTACAATTAGTGAACTGGAGGCCCCCTTGCCATCTTCAGGACCTTGTTTTGGCCCTGGGTTTTCCCGGGCCTCTCTGAAGCCAAGCAGTTGACAGGGTCTTGCCCCAATAGTTGTTAGACCTACTACCATTGTCCTCTGATCCGGTGGGCCCCTCCTGGCTTATTAAAATTTGCCGGGAGGAGTTACGACCCCACCTGTTGAATATCATCAATGGCTCTTTTGAGCAAGGAGTCTTTCTGGGTGGGTTGAAGGAGGCAGTGGTCCGCCCACTCTTTAAAAGACCATCATTAGATCCAGGAGATCTGGCCAATTACTGCCCCGTTTTGAATCTTTCATTTCTGGGGAAGGTAATTGAGAGAGTGGTGTTGGAGCAGCTTCAGGGTTTTCTGGATGACACATCGACTTTCGATCCCTTCCAGTCTGGCTTCCGTGCTGGGCATGGGATGGAGACAGTTCTCGTTGCTGTCACAGATACGCTCCATATGCAGGTTGACTGAGGCGAATCGGGGCTGCTGGTATTGTTAGATCTGACTGCAGCATTTGATGTGGTCGACCACGACCTTTTGGCCCACCACCTGGCCGCTTCCAGGGTGGAGGGCTCTGTCCTTCAGTGGACTGTCTTGTTTCTCCGGGACTGGAGTCAGCAAGTGTGGAACATGGATCAAGCCTCCCGGAAGTGCCCGCTTTATTGTGGAGTGCCTCAGGGGGCAGTATTATCCCCAATGTTATTTAACATCTATATGCGACCCCTTGCTCAGTTGGTACGGAGCTTTGGGCTGGTCTGTCATCAGTATGCTGATGACACTCAGCTCATTCTGTTGATGGAGGGGGGGAGCTGTCGCCGCCCATGCAGCTTTACAGCATTGCTTGGAGGCGGTTGCTGGTTGGTTGCAGCAGAGCAGCTTAAAACTGAATCCATCAAAAACGAAGATCCTTTGGCTTGACTTTGGGGGGAGGTTGGGAATTTCCAGCTGCCGGTGTGGGAGGGGGTCTCATTGGTGCCGACCTCCTCCGTTCGCAGCCTGGGGGTCCACTCTCTCAATGCAGACCCAGGTGGCCCATATAACCCAGGTTGTGTTCTTCCATCTTCGTCAGGCCCAGCAGCTGGCTCCCTTCCTCTCCCACGCAGGTCTAACCACTGTGATCCATGCAACGGTCACCTCCAGGTTAGACTATTGTAACTCGCTCTATGCGGGCCTTCCCTTGCGTTTGATCTGGAAGTTAAAGCTGGTCCAGCATGCGGCAGCTCGCTTGCTCACAGGGGGCGCCTTTCGTGATCATATCCAACCTGTGTTGTGCCACCTGCATTGGCTCCCAGTTGAGTTCTGAATCATCTAAAGGTGTTGACCTTTAAGGCCTTATGCGGCCTGGGACCCTCGTACCTTCAGGACCGCATTACCCCATATGTCCCTACTCGGCCTCTGTGCTCAGCAGAGGTCAATTTGCTGGTGGTTCCTGGCCCCTCAATGATGCTGCTGGCCTCCACTCGGGCCAGAGCCTTTTCAGCCCTGGCCCCTGCCTGGTGGAACACTCTCCCTCCAGCTGTCCGAGCCCTGTGGGATCTTGGTGAATTCCGCAGGGCCTGTAAGACTGAGTTGTTCCACCAGACCTTTGGAGTGTCCAGCCGCTGATTGAAGTGCCCCTTTTATTCCTCCAGCTCGGAGTTCGCTTTGCCATCTACGGGACCCACTTTTTCATTCTGCTTCCCCCCTCTTTGGGAGGTTTAATTGGGGTTTATTGCGTGATGCCATCTTTGTTAATTTTACCGCTGTGTTTTAATTTTAATGGGGTTTTGTTTGTATGTGCTGTAAGAGGAAACTATGTTGTGCACCACCCAGAGCCCTTCAGGGGTAGGGCGGTATACAAAACAAACAAACAAACAAACAAACAAACAAATAAATAAATGTGTAACAGGTTGCAGTCATTACAGAGGAACCTGTTTTCCTTTTTCCCACTAACATGTATGCAGTGCAAGCAGCAATTGGAGGCCATGGAAACAATCCAGGTTGCTTTCATGCTTTCTCTTGGAGATGCTCCTTTTTTATTTCCTGCAGCACATGCGTAGCTGCGCAGGCATACAAAAATGAACCCCTGAAGCCATGCTGATTGTCCCACAATACGATCAGCGGCACCCTTCTAGCTTCGCATGTGCACCATGCAAAAGAAAAGAAAAAGGGGCCTCCCTACAATGGCAGGGCATTGGCAGGCAAATTCTCTCTGACTATGGATGGTGTCATGGAAGGGAAAGAAACAAAGCGCCTCCTGCCAGATGTTCATGTGGGAGCAGCTCCAATAGGGACTTTGCACAAGGTTTGCGAGTGTAGAGATTTTTGAAAATCCTGGGCTGAGGGAAATAAAACAAGGCAGACTCGTTTTAGGGACAGGACCATTGCAAAGTATCCCCCAAACCGGTTTCTATTGTATCCTACACCCCCTATATTTGCACTGAGCAGAAGCCACCATATTTTGGACCCTTCACAAAAGTGGATTCAAAAATTTTTTGGACTCTTCATAAAAGTGGATTTCAAAAAATGCCAAATTTCTCCAGCATTTTTCAGGCTGGTTCAGCCCCACTGCCTTTAAAAAAATGAGAGGGGGATTTGTCTCCCCATCACTTAACTAATAAATGCTGCCTCTGAAGTCCACATGGACTCAGAGGTGGCAGACGGCAGAGAGCTGAACACTGGGCTCATCCAGGATAGGCCCATTCAGCTCTTCCCTTCCCCTGTCACCCTGGTGGAGTCCTGTATTCAGCTGTACTACTCTCGTGCTTCCAAAGTCCACTTGGCCTTCAGACACTACTGAGACACAGAGCTGAATGCTGGGCATAGCGATACATTTTTGAGATAATGTTTAAAAAATCCCCAAAATTTCAAAAAAGCAAAACAAAACAAAAGCTGAAGAAATTCACCCAATTCAACTTACACCTGATTCTGCTGTCAATGTACAACCTCACTGCTAGCAAGTCCTGTGACTCTGAGCAATAACTGCTGAATGTTCTTTATGTACACATGAATACACCTTAAGAATCAGCTGCTCTCACATCAGCTTGCTTTATCACATGTTTAATCATACCTTAACTTAAATCAATGGATGTGGCATGATATCAAGAAATAATCAGCAGTCTTTCATTCTTTTCATAAAAAGCTGCACAGACACAAAAATGGCTCTGAATGCTAAGTAACCAAGGAAAGAAAAAGGGTAATTAGCATTTTATTAGAACACAAGTGGCTACACTGACCTCCCCTGACTCCCTGTACATACAGTGAACTTACATTACGGTGAACTTATTGTTACAGTAAAGGCTTCATATAAACCACAGATTACTAAAGCTAAGGTGTTGTGGAATCAGCCCGGTGGAGGTCACATTTTTAGTGTCAGACGTTCAGAACTCAGCCAGCATGGTATACTGGTCACAGTGTCAGATTAAGATCTGGGAAGCCCAAGTTTGAATCTCCCCTCTTTCATGGAAGCTTAGTGGATGACTCTGGGCCAGTTAAATATTCTCAGTGTGACCTAGATGTGAGGATAAAACAGGAGAGGCAAATGACCACATATCCATGATTTAGACAAGGTTCGGGTCAAGTTTGAATGAGGATGTTTTTTATGTTGCAATTAACTTAATTCTAACACATCTCTTACACAGGTAGTGATGAACCAGAGGTGGGATTCAGGAGGTTCTAAAGGGTTCCATAGAACCCTTTATTACTCTGTCCTTAATTTGGGGAACCCTCTGTTAATCGCACCTCTTGCACTCAACTGAAGCAAGATCTGCACATTTTCTTCTTTTTTGAATCGTTGACTGTTTGTGGCTTTAGGCTACCTTGCAACAGAGGTTTTTTGAAAATGGGGGAGGGGCAGACAGCGGAACAGGAGCAGGGTGAGTGGGTCTGTGGGTGCACAAATGGGGGAAGGGAGGTATGTTTTGTGGTGAAGTGGTCGTGCGCATGCAGGGGCTTAGGAAGAATACATGATTTTCAAATCGAGCGGGGGCTTATGAACAACAAGCAAGTTTCCCTCACCCACCTGCTGCTAGGTAAGGAGACGGCAGTGGCCCCTCTCCGCTGCCTAGCAACTGGAAGGTGAGTTTCCCTCACCCCATGGCTGCTAGGCAAGAAGGCGGCAGCAGCTCCTCTCCACTGCCTGGCAGACGGGGGCGAGTTTCCCTCTCCCTCCCGGCTGCTAGGCCGGGAGGAGGTGGAAGTAGAAGCCGGGAGGAGGTGGAAGTGGCAGCACTGGTCATGTGGGGTGCTGATTTTGTGCCCCCACGTGACCAGATGGCATGTGCCCGGGGAAATGGGGTACCCCATATTACTGGGCAGATACGCCTCTGAACAAAAGTGCAGTATCTAGTCCTGATTAACTTATTGTGCTACAAAAAAGATAAATACACATGGCATAAAAGGATTTGGTTTACAAAACACATTGATTTTTTTGTTAAACCTTATATCTATGTTTTATATAAACTATCTTTCAGTATACCACTTTTTAAATACTTCAAACGTTCATTATATAAATCCCACAACCATCGGAACCTGTTGTTAAAATTTTTGAATCCCACCACTGTCAGATGAACCTCGTGATGACTGCTCCCAGGCTTGCAAACAGGTCTGCCAGATCACAACCTGGAATAATGTATGGTACCGTTAAACTAGCTTCTTCCCCAGTCTTCTGCTGTGTAACATACTGTGAAGGAAGTGTATATATTCCTTTAAATTTTGGTACATTACTGGTAAGGCACCTGGCTTTGGGTAACATTTTCCCACATACTTCATTACAGAACAAAGTGAAAGGAATGGCAAGAGTAGGGTAAAATGAGCAGGACTACTTAAGACTGCCTTGGAAGAAATTTAAAAGTACAGTAATTTCTTTGGGGGGTGGGGAGGCTCCAAGCAGGCATTCCTACTTGAAGGGCCAGTACATACCATCTGTAAGACTTCTCTGTGTATTAATTTCCTTCTTTCTTGCCATTTGCTGCCTCGTAATAAATGTGGTCAATGTAAAATGTAAAATTGCAGTATTCACCAAGAATAACAGAATCCCAATGTTATTAATACTAAATTATCACAGCTGTTGAATTTTGTATACTCACCATGTACAATACTGTATTTCCCTCTTTAAAATAACTATTTTCTCTCTAGTGAAATGGCATTTTCTGTTATAAATGTTTAATAATTTGCATGATACTGGGCTCCTGTTATCTGACAAGATAAATGTTATTTACTACAATGAAAGTGTGTCATACTTTGAGAACATATAATTATTGAGAAGCTGGTTCCTCCTCTGAGTCTTTAGAAGTGAATATTCTGACCTTCACATGCAAAGTAAAATATAATATTTATGCTGAAAGATGGTAGCTATCTTCTTAAATCTCAAGTATTGTATGCTGGGAGCAAAGGGATTTGTCAAAATAAATATTACATTATCCAAACCATTGACAAGAATGCTTAAACCAAAGCCGAGGTTCTGAACAGAATAATAATAATTACAGCCACCTGTTCCTAGCCACCAAAGGACAAAAATTCAATCATTTTTACTACTCTAATTTAGAGAGTTACAAGCTTAAAATGAGCTGTGGGAGCAATAAACTTATTTTTATGTTAACAATAGCCGGTATTATAGAGCATTACACACCCAACCTTATTTTTGCCTCTGCTATTACTCAGAAACTTACCACATGGCGACAGTGTTCTGTCAATGTCATCTTGCTTAGAATGACAAGGCAGATGGAAATGGAGGTTGTTTGGTGTGGGATTTAGTAAAGCCCACAATAGCATTTTAAATCCTCAATAGTCTTCATACTTATGAGTAAGAAAATTTACTATTGTGTGAGATAAGGTTCTTTATCCCCCTTACAAAACCACCTTATTATTTTAAACATGAAAATGCATGATAAATTTTTATAGTATGCTAGAAGTTCAAAGTACTATAAACACATCTTTGAAGGAATTCTGGCATTTTATATGCTGCTAGCAGTAAAGTTCATTGAGGGGAAATGCAATGGGACCTAGCAAAGGGTGGGGGAGGAAGCCCTTTCCCCTTTACTGAGGTGGTAGAAGGCCTCCCTTCTACCAGTGTAGCGCTTCCCACCTAAGTGATCCTGAGTCTGTGGTCTGGGGATGGGAGAGGTTGGAAAGGTGTGGCTTGGAGTAGGTGGGAAAGTGAGGATTGGGGAGGGGGAAGGTTGAAAGGTAAGGCTTACTCTGTGTAATCTGCATGGAGTCTAATTAAGAAAGGTGGACTTTAAATAATGAAAATAAATAAAATCCATTTTTGTGTTAGGAATAAAGGTCACTATTTAAACATTCAGTATTTGACAAAACATTCTGTTTTCCAAATTATTTCCAAAGCAACTTCAATAATTTTGAACCTATCCTAATATCTGAGAGTAACACCAATGAATCAGAGTCATAGAATCATCACAGAGCTGAAAGGAGCCATACAGACCATCTTGTCTAATTCCCTGTTTAATGCAGGATCAGTCTACAGCAGGGGTAGGGAACCTGCGGCTCTCCAGATGTTCAGGAACTACAATTCCCATCAACCCCTACCAGCATGGCCAGTTGGCCAGTTGGCCAGTTGGCCATGCTGACAGAGGCTGATGGGAATTGCAGTTCCTGAACATC
>NC_059432.1:18826388-18880181 GCF_021028975.2 Sphaerodactylus townsendi
TTCAGGAACTACAATTCCCATCAGCCTCTGTCAGCATGGCCAATTGGCCATGCTGGTAGGGGCTGATGGGAATTGTAGTTCCTGAACATCTGGAGAGCCGCAGGTTCCCTACCCCTGGGCTAGCCTGATCTCCTCTGATCTCTGAAGCCAAGCACGGCCAGTCCTGGCTAGTACTTCAATGGAAGGCCTTCAAGGAATGCCAGGGTTGTGCCAGAGAGGGGGGGATGGCAAACCACCTCAGAATGTCTCTTACCTTGAAAACTCGACCAGGGTTTGCCACAAGTCAAATGTGACTTGACAGAAAAATACAAATTAAAAATATGAAGAAAATATAACTATGCCATATGCCACAAGCATGTGGAGTTTTTTTGCACTAAATTAATAGAGAAAAGTGAGATAGATCTAAGGCTCTAGGGGGCACATAGTAGTATGACAAACTGATTTGCAGAAGACCACAAGTCACTGGGAGATACCAGCCTACAACAACATTGCACAGCGGATGGGGAGAAGGCATCTGAGTTCGCAACAGCTTCCAAAAGGAGGCTCAGATTCCAAAGGGGCACCCTAAGAAAAATGCAGTGCTTAGACCCTGGAGACGGTGCATATTGCGCTCGCAATGTCTCGGGAAGAAAAGAAAAAAACTAATCTGGGTGGACGTACAGAAGGAATTTGACATGGACATCTAAAATGAAATTCTCTTATGGGTATTACCTATAAAGCTGTAAAGTACTGCAAAATTGCAACCATGGAAGCCAAAAAAGCTAACACTTTTGAGAAACAAGGGCTCACTCAAGAAGGCCAAGGAAAACTCCAGCTGGAACATCCATAAAGGAGGTTACAAGGAAGCAGAGGAAAACAATAGAACAAGCTAACATGGGCCTCCCTAATCAGCGTTCTATGCAAAATAGCCAAGGCATGGCCAAATGAGGGCGAATGCTGGGATTTGTGTCTCTGGCTGTTTCCACCCCCAATGGCAGAGAGACTCTCTGCAGGAAGGACAGAGAAGTCCATGAACCTCTCCTTGGAGGGACTTTCCTACCTGCGCATGATAAAGTTCAAAATGGGTGTGGATGATTCCTTCGTAGACCAAATGGCCAGTTGGATGACCCAACAGAAGTATTGTGATGCAAGATTGTTTACTGCCATCACTATGGGAGCACCCAGACTTGTGATGCAAGAATGTTTACTGGCATCGCTATGGAAACGTCCAGACTTGGATAGCTACCATCTACACATCTAGAGTGCATGTGCATTTGAATATGTGCACAGTCCTGTCATAAGTTCCATGACAAATATAGGAATTGGAACAGTGGTGGGATCCAAAAATTTTAGTAACAGGTTCCCATGGTGGTGGGATTCAAACAGTGGCGTAGCGCCAATGGGGTTGGAGTTGACAGTGACGGGGGCGTGGCCAGGCTTTCTGGGGGCGGGGCATTAATAATTTCTCTGTTACTGCAAAAAAACTCTTACTGTAAAAAAAGTTCCTAATTTCCAGCTGGTATCTTTCTGTCCATAATTTAAACTCATTATAGCAAGTCCTATAGATTACTTGCCAAGAGAAACAACTACTTCTCCTCTAATTGACTGCCTGTCAAATACTTAATACTTTCAAATACTTAATTTTGTTTCTAGAAATCAAAAGAAGGATACTTTCCTTAAACAAGGAACTTTACAATATTCCTAAAACATGTTTTTAAAGCAGCCCAACAGGGAGAATTATCCCATTTTCTACCTTCGCTAACATAGGAAACAACAGGACTTTATGATTTTTGGACCTAATGGAATTTCTAATGGAAAAGCAGACCCAATTAGTAACCCCCTCTCGGCACACACAAATAATTAGTAACCCACTTTCGGGAACTGGTGAGAACCTGCTGGATCCCACCTCTGTGCTGAAGTCAAGAGCCTTTTAATGTTAAGTCTGGCAAAAATTCTTGATGAGAGAAAAGTTCCCACATCACATCTTGAAGTTCCACTTTTCCTGAATTATGGTTCAACTAGGAAAAAGAAGGACTATCCAAGAAATATGTCAGTGTTGTTAGGTCTATTTCAAGAACAAATGTGTCCAAGCCATATTTCTAAAACATTTTTTTCCAAATATCCCCACTTAAATTAGAGAGCCCGTTTAAAATGATTCAAGTCACTTGCAGCCTCAATTATTTTCTTTCAAGGACAGAAGCAAATTCTGTGGCTGAATGCACAGCATACAATTAAGCTGACGGCTGCAGTATTCCAGTCTAGTATCTTAACCACAGAATGGAAATATTAGTTCATAGCTTGGCCTTGTGTGCGTATTCCAATATTTATTCTCCCCCAGTGATTCCAAGTGAAATTTACTTGCTTTACAAGTCAAAACAATGTTTTTCCAATTGTCAGCACTACAGGCTCAACGTGCTTTCTGAAAAATCCTGCTGTGTCTTTTCTGTTCTGTGTACGATACTAACAATAAGAATAGAATCAGAGATTAGCTGTCAATTTGGCTGATGCATATTTGAAATGTAGATAGAGCAATATACCCTCAGCTAGCAAAATGCTAAAAACAGGTTTGCAAAGCTGCCAATTTAAAGATTCAACTTTTGGAGTCATGTGATTTTTATGAAACTTTTTAATCATAACATACTGTTGCTATGAAACTTTGCTCAAGGAACATGTCAGAAAATGAAGCTGCTTGAGATGGGGCCATAACACCTTGTCCACATGTTAAAGGACATAAAGCCTACAAGAGATAACTCTTATAGGAATTCTGGGTAATGCTGGAGTTACGATTTTAGAAACATTGTGACATAGTGTATAGATAGCTGAACTTGTGTTGGAGTACTTGTGTTTAACCCTTGAATTTTACTATTCTATGGTTTTTGTTTCTCTGTTTGGGTCAAACTACATGAGGGTTTTTTTTAAAAATGAGCTGGTCCAGGTTTCCTAGTTGTACATGTGCTCACTGTAGCATTTGAACATGGCTATACTCTCTTAAATTAGTGAGACAATGCATAAGAATTTCATTTCAATGTTCTCGTTGAATGTTAATGAAATTCTTACATTGTTAGACCTTCTTAAAAGGTGAATTCTCTTTTGGCAAATGGAAATGCCAGGTGTTTTAAAATCCCATTGTTCTAATTGTGGCTATATCTAACTGTTGTATTTTGTATGATTATATACCTGGTTTATATACATAACTTCAGAAACTCTGTCTTCATTATACAATAGTGAGTGTATTTTTGTCATATCTGTATGTGCATATGTGTTCGTGTTTCATGAGCACAATCTTTTTTTTTGTCAAAAGTTACAGGTTTGGATCCTTCTAAATCTGTTTCTGAAACCATCTTCTTCCCATCCCAAATTGCAGCTTCAAAAAGAGCTCATAGCTAAGGTCTCCATTAGGTCCTAAATACTGCTGTGAGCATACATGACAATAAAACTGCCAATAGGAACCATAGAAAGAGTATTTAGATTTCCCCAGAACGTCACTCTCTGAAATACATCATGTATTTGTGAGAGAATGAAACTGTTTAAGAATGATACCAGAGCCTATAAGTATGTGCTTAAAGCTGCAGAAAAGTTATGGACAGGAAAACTGAAGTAGGCAAATGTATTTACCATGTCCTGCATCAGTTGAGATACAAAGGGAGTCAACAAGAAATAGATCCTTCATTCCAGCCCAGGAACTAATAACTGAATATGGCAAGGTTCTGTGTAATATCAGATACATCCATTTGAATTGATCCAGTAGCATGCATGTTTCTAGAATGCTCATGGGATGCCACATAATTGAGTTGCCTGCCTCCATAAGATCACTTTGCTTAAAGCAACTCCAGAAAAAACTTTGCTTGAAGCAACTCTGGAACAATTATTACACTTCATGGATTCTACCATAGCAGCATCAACTCATTTTGTTGCAAAGCCATGAATTTTCCAGCACAGTTACAAACACTAGACCTGCAGTTCATCAGCTGGTGAAGCACAGTGGTTAATAGTATGAATAATAAGTGTAATGATTTAAAATGTTGTATGTGTTTCTTTAAAATGAGAAGTAACTTGTAGAAGGAAGGAAGGTGAAGGGGGATAAGAGAGTGAGGTGATTGGTTGTCACTGGAGAGTAACTGTGTTATACTTATAGTGAGAATAGCATGATGATGTTAACAGCCTAGTGCAGTGGTGGCGAACCTATGGCATGGGTGCCAGAGGTGGCACTCAGAGCCCTGTCTGTGAGCACACACAAACAGAGTTGCTCCACCCCACACACATCTAGGCTAGTCTGGGCCGCTGGGCTCAATTATTAGCATTAAACCTAAGACCTAGTTGTGGGGAAGCAGTGTAGGTAACCCTGTTAAGTGCTGTTAAACCCCACTGATTTTCATGTGAAGAACTAAGCACGATCCTTTACCTGGGAGTAAGTTCGGGTGCTGGCAATGGGGCTTGCTTCTGAGTAAACCCTCCTAGGATCATGATTCACTCATTGGAAGAGTTGCATGGTTGCTTCAAAGCAAAGCCACGGACTACCACCAAGCTTACTCCTGAGTAATGCATGCCTCGGAGCCGACCGTTGTTTCTAAACTAAAACCTCAGTATTCAGGTTAAATTGCCTTGCTGGCACTTTGTGATAAATAAGTGGGTTTTGGATAGCAATTTGGGCACTCGGTCTCAAAAAGGTTCGCTATCACTGGCCTAGTGTAATAGTGAGTGTGCAACTGCCCAAAGAAATAGGTAGAAACATTGAAAGACTAGAAATCCTAATATGGTCTCAGAGACAATGGAGTGATGTGCAATAAAAATCACCTCAGCTGAAGTTGTTGCCTCAGATTGTTTTATTTATTGTAAAATATTTCTTGAAACTTCAAAGCTAAAGAACATGTGTAAATAAAATTTTAATTTGTTACATTTAACCTAGAATCCCACACTAGTCATTTCCTCAGGACCGCTTTAAAACTTGGACACTCTACTTTAGGAGGAAATGAAAGGGCCTTGAATTGAATTCCTGGTGGTTTTTGTATGCCAATAAAGGCTTGTGTGTATGTGTGAATTCCTGGTGGCAGCAATAGATAGATATGGAAAAAAAGGAATAAATAAATGTTATTTTGCAGCCATCCTAAATAAATAAGAGAATAGTCATCACAATGTGCTTAGCCATAAACACGTTAGTACTTGGTTTTAGTCAAATCATTGTATATTGTTTTATACCACCTCACTTCGATGCTGCATCCAAATATCACTGGACATCTTTGTAGTATTGTGCTACAGCAGTTGTTCACATCTAAACTCATGGTTGCTGCCAGAATACTCAAAAGATAATTTTTGTCTTACTTATTTAAAATATTTGCACTATGCCTTTTCAATTAAAAAAAATCCCTAATAGCTTAAAATAATTACTTCATCAGCTCTCAGTGGCAGAATTCAAGCCCCATTTTCATTTTCACACTGAGTTCTCAGTAAGTGCCGGGCTAGTGTAGTCACTGTGAGCTCCAATTGTGGTTTCCATTCCATATTGTAAATGTTTGTTGCTATGGCCCAGGGGTCTGCAACCTGTGGCTCTCCAGATGTTCATGGACTACAATTTCCATCAGACCCTGCCACCATGGCCATAGTGGCAGGGAATGATGGGAATTGTAGTCCATGGACATCTGGAGAGCCGCAGGTTGCAGATCCCTGGCCCAGCCAAAACCCACTGTCTCATCGCTGCCACCTATCGCTGCCACCAGGAACTAATTATGACGATATTATTTCAACTTGGTGTAATATGACTTCCTTCTCCTTGCACCGCAGTTTGTTTGACAATATGAAGATAGTCTGGATGCTGCTAGGGCATTTGATTTTGTACCAGTAGGAAACCTTGGAGCTTAAAGCTATATTTAATAGTTGCCTTCCTGCCCACTATGCCATGGTAGTGTGCACAAGAGCTGCCATGGTCTCTTTCTACCAGTCTAGTAATACACTGAATGTATGGTGTGAATTCATGAGGCCATTCAGTCACTGAATGGTCTCTTCCCTACATGGATAAAGCAGAGATTTCCCTCCATGAATAACATAATTGAAGTTGTCGACCTTGGATGAGAGAAACTTTTTAAAAGACAAAGCTTCCCGAAAGGTGGGGTAGGAAAGTCACTGAATGACAGCCTTTTTCATTTCTCAAAGAATAACAGCTCCCAGCAGGTCATAACAACCAAGCAAACAATCTCAATTTGTTTTTGGACCAATAGATCACTTGCCTGGTGTAAATGCCGCTTCATACCTCAGAGTCAACAGAGTTGTCAAGGCTGAAATGATGGATGTGTTTGCTGTAACAATTAAAAATGTAGGAGAGAAATGAAGTGTTTGTTGGCCTGTTATGTATGATTTATCTTTTCCTAGCATGGGTAGAGCGTATCTTGGGCCCTATAATGTTTAATATTTACAAATAGGTCCAGTAAGCTTGAGAGACAAAATATCTGTGCTGCTTTAGCAGAGAGGTGTTAAGGAAACAACAAATGGTCCTATGTGAGGTCTTAGTTGGTGTGTGTATCTGATACCTGTTGGGGAATTAACAGGTCAACAATATGTACAGAGTCAGCCAAAAGAAAAGCAAGAAGCCAGGTAATAAATGTCACCCAGATTCATGTGTTGTGTGCAGCTCTGCCAGCATGAGAATAATATCACTGCTGTGCTGTCAGCAAAAATTATGTTCTGCTTGTGTTTTTGGGTTGCATGGCAAAGATTTTCCTTGTTACATGGAGGCACCAGAGAGCTGCTCTCTGTCACGTTCCATTTGACATTTTATAGGGATTACGAAAATAAGTCAGAAAGGAAAACCTATTAGATATTGTTTTTCCCCCAGTAGCCAACTACCAGTAATCTTAAAAGTCAACAAATGTCAGGTTTCATTTTTTTTTGTTCACTGAATTACAGTGGTCTCAAGGAACTTTATTTCTCTAATTTGTTCTGCTAAACTCAATTTCACCAGGGCTGTTGCTAGGGATGCCAACCTCCAGGTGGGATCAGGGGATCCCCAAAATTACAGCTCATCTTCAGCCTACAAGGATTAATTTCTCTGGAGAAAATTGATGCTTTGGAGGGTGGACTCCATGGCACTGTATCCCAGTAAGGTCCCTGTCCTCCCCAGGCTCTACCCCCAAATCTCCAGGAGCTTTCCAATCTGGAGCTGGCAACCCTACCCCACACTTTCTCTGGTGGCTAGGGAGGATCTGGCAACACTGGCTACTGCAAAGTGCTTTGAGAGGCAGTTGTGGAGGCGAGGGAGCTTTGTGGGATCTGATGCCATTTATTCTTCCCTGTAAAGATGCCATTTTTTTCAGAGGAACAGGTCTCTGAAGTCTGGAGATCAGTAGGAATTCTGGAACAACTCCCGGTCTCATCTGGATGCTGACAACCATAGTGAGGAGTAAGAGAATGGATATAATTCACCAGGGCCTGAAAGTTCACCTTTCATTTGACATATTGTAGAGAGTGCAGTAATTCAGTAACAATCCAATAAGTCATGAAAGGAAATATCTGATTAATTTCTGCAAAGACTTAAGTCATACCTCAGCAACTGGCTGAGTAAACCAGTGCCCGCTGGGCCCCCGAACCCAATAAAACGAACCTGCTTCTCCATCTAAAATTTTGGCTGGATTGAGGTAGGTGAGGGAGTTACATATCTGATAAATATGTCAAAATTAGGAAGGAAAAATTGTTTTAAACATATGTAACATTTGCAGAATGATAATTGCTCTTTCTATTCCTTGCAAACATTTGTAAACAAATTTAAAATGCACATGCCACTGAATTCTACAAGGAATAAAAGGTCACTGACTTCAAAATGGCTGGCATTTCTCCAAAAGTTTTTTTTTTAAAAAAAATATGTTATTTCTATTGAGGAAAGATTTTTCCCCTCCAGAAATCACTGCAAATGGAATTTCAAGAGATGACACTGCTGTGAAATCATTCATTAAAATGGAAGGTTCTGTTGCTCTTGGCTGATACTTTATTTCAACTTATGGAAGGACATTTAAAAATTAATCACATAATAAATTACAAAGATTAGATTATGACACTTTATGAAGAGTGTGAAGATGTAATATCTAAGCAAGAATAAAATAGCAGGAGACAAACTAACATTCTTCCATCTAAATTAGCTGTTGTGGGTTTCCCAGACTGTTTGGCCATGGTCTGGTAGTTTTAGCTGCTAATGGTTCACCCACATCTATGGCTGGCATCTCCAGAGGCATGTAAAATATGTTTCTGTCCACAGCACAGTTTGGCACATCTTACCATGACATGTCTCTGAAGATGCTAGCCATATTTAGATCCATCTAAATATTTACATATATAAGACAACCTCTTAGTTAAAATGGAACTGCTTTCATGAGGCACTGTTTCTCTATAGTGATATAGCATCTACCTACATTTTTAAAAAAACTAGCCCCAAACCTTATGGTGGTGGGGAAATAATGACTACAAAGGGATGACTGTTTTGAAATGTTGGCAATGTTAGCAGGAGGTTTGAAAATCTGCATCTTCCTATCCATTTGGCATGCAAATCCAGTGTGACAATGATATTTCTTGAAAGACAGTAGCAAAACAGTAGCAATGGTTGAAGGGAAGTGGGGAACAGGTGGAAAGTGGATAGCAACTTTGTCTAAATGCCTTGATTAAAGAATCAAGGTACATCAAAACAGCACTGTAGAGGCAGCTTAGGTTTCCCTCAACAGTCGGTTCCCATATATACTTGTGTATACTTGTCTTTCTCACAATACTAGAACCAGGGGGCATTCATTGAAAATGCTGGGGGGAACAATTAGGACTAATAAAAGGAAACACTTCTTCACGCAACGTGTGATTGGTGTTTGGAATATGCTGCCACAGGAGGTGGTTATGGCCACTAACCTGGATAGCTTTAAAAGGGGCTTGGACAGATTTATATGGAGGAGAAGTCGCAGGTTACATATGGCTACCAATCTTGATCCCTCCACTTGATCTGAGATTGCATAAAATGTACCTTAGCAGACATCAGGTGATCCGGGGGAGCAACAGCCGCCAGAAGGCCATTGCGTTCACATCCCTACAATGTGGAAGCTCCCAAAAGGCACCTGGTATGGAGCCACTGCTGAAAAGTAGCAGAGAGCTGGACTAGATGGACTTTGGTCTGATCCAGCTGGCTTGTTCTTATGTTCTTATGTTCTTAAGTTGAATTTTTCAGCACATTTTTAATGTTGAAAAAGCCTCCCTTGACTTATATTCAGGTCTTATACTAAAGCATATACAGTATTTGCTGTATGTGCTGTAGCTGAAGCTCTGTGTAACCCAGGGTCCATTAGGGGGAGCATTTCACCTGGCCAGAGGAATGTTTAAAAGATTCTTTATCCATATATGTGTGGTATTTATATCAACTTGATTTAAGATCTTATGAACATTTACTTTACTTTATGGTGGGGGATATTATTTAGGATCTCACAGCTTTGCCATAAAACTATGGAGAATAGGTTGTTAAAATCCTCTACTCAGCTGCACGCCATTGAAAAATGAGCAAACCAAAACATTGTTAGTATGACATCTTTTTTTAAAAAAAACCCTCTTTATTATTTATCCCTTGTAATTTGCTTAAAACTTTTACCCTTGAAAGGAAAACATACTTTATTGTACTCTGTTAGCTTTGTATGATTTAGGCTTAGAATGCGGACAGGTACTGCAACCTTTGAACAAAACCCACTATTTTTAAAATTACTGTTATTATTTAATTTTAAAATTATTTGTGATGAATATTATATTGATAACAAGGTTGTGCAACTGTATACTTGTAATGCACAACTTGATTCTAGCTGATTTCTTTGAAGTTAGTGACAGGTATCAAACCATATACTTTATTTTTAAGAACTGGTGCGGTTGACAATTTCTACCAATTCTTCCTACCACTGCAGACTCCTACTTTACCCTTTATGTGGCTTATGAGTCTCCACTGACACCCAAGAACAAAAATGTTAGGGGGCTGCAGCAGAAGGAAAGGTGGGAAAATCCTGTTCCTCAAGGTGTGCTGATTATTAAATACTCATCACTTTCAGTAGGGGAAATAGAAATCCCTGAGCTGGTTCACTCCTCTAATTAAATTCCAATAGCCATTTTTCATTGAAGTTATCTTCCACCCTAGCTTAGCACAGCCTTTTTTACTTTTTTTCTGAAGCTTTCTTTCTAGTCAGGCTTTTCAGTGCCTGCTTTTAATAAAGAATGCTATGGTGTCCCTTCTAAAGCTATTAAATTCAGTCTGGTTGACTCTTTTCTGAACATAGCCATAGAAACTACGATACAGGCGAAACAGACTGTGAATCACCCTACCGGCTGCTGTTTGCCTCCTGGGGGGGGGTGCAGGATGGGTGGAGCCAACTGGAGTGACAGCTTCCGCTTTTAACTGAGCACGAGAAGCGAAGCCCGGGCTATGTTGAGCAAGGGCTGACGTCACCAGGAGGGGAGGGCGGATTGACCCTTTAAAGGTTATTATTTTGTTCTGGCCATGTGCCCGGCCTGCGGCAGCAAATTTTGCCCATCCACCTCTTCCCTGGGTTCATTCAGGTTTGTTTGCATGTTTCACCTGTCATAGCCATTTGGCGGGTTGCGCGTATCGCGGGTAATGATCTGGAGAGGTGCCGACGGTGGCAAGAGGCAACCGCCCTGCCGAACTGGCAAATGGGGATCACGTCTTGCCAGGAGCGTCCGCCCGGCAGACCCCTTCAGCGGAGCGAAGTCCAATACAGGGCATCCACCCATTGGAGCTTCGCTATGAAGCGAAACGCAGGCCCGAATCAAGACCCGGCCTTGCTAGCGCAAAACTATGTATGTTTTGGTTTGCTAATTAAATGGCTATGGCCAAAATGTTTATCCCAGCAAAGAGTCCAGTGTGGTTATTGGAGAGGATTCACCCTGGTGGTTCCCACCCAACAAGGCACCACTCTGGAAAAGTCATCTGCATAAACCATTGATATGGATATTCTAATCAGTGGCTGCTGTGACACATGAAATTGATCAACATGCTAGATTCATGCTAGCTTCAGTCTTTGATACAAAATAATTTAGCTGAGTGTCCTTTGGGTGCTGTTTTCCAGAACCACTTTTAATGTCAGCGAGTTGGTTATTGCAGTTATTTTGAACAATTATAAAACAAAATACCATTGCTTTCATTGAGAGAATGTCTATCTACTATCAATTCTTTCTATAGTACATATGTTTTTTAGCTGTGTCTGCTGGATGGACTAAAGAGTTAAACTCCTCTTAGTACTGCTAATGCATTCAAAAGCTTTTCTGTGTCTTTCTCTCAAATCTTCTATTATTTAATGACCATATAAGTTCACGCAACCACCATGTATAATTATAAGAATAGAGCAGTTCCAGAATAGAATACTGGGGAAATTGCCAACTCTCAAAAGAAAAGCCCCCACTAAGAACAAAGGCTGGGGAGGGACATTGGCTGGAGAGAGAACATTGCTCACCTATCCCCAAAATGAAGATACCAGTGAATTAAACTGGGTTGTATTAGCTATATACTTATGCACTATACACTGTTAGCTGTATGCTTATTATGCATTAGGGCACGCTAGACAGCACACATAATGATGTACTGAAAGGCCCAGTTCCTCCTTCAGCATTACCCCCAGCACATGTTGAGCAGTATGAGCATTCAACTGATGAAACAGCATGTGCAGAAAAATCCAAGGACTTCACTTCACCAGTAGAACTTTCATGCCAGGAAAAGCTCGTGTGACAGGAATGTTCTAATGTTTTATTGGTTTTAACTTAGTTCTTAATATTGTGGATAGAAACATATGAGGCTAATGTTCTCAATAAATCTCAACTTATGCCTGAATTCACATAATTCATATGCTTCTGGAGGGAAACAACCTCTACTGCTTCAAAAAGTATGGTTCATTGTACATCTTAGTCTACTTCTAACTGCTGAACTGGAGGACAAATGGCAGAGGTTACCTTGTGAAATTCAGTAAGCTGTGCTCTCCTTAGCTTTAATGCACTGTATTGTCAACATATGATGCTTCAATATGACATCAGTGGGCCAGAACAGTTTTGACTACATACGCGACTGCTTTACATTAAAGAAGGTGACCAGCAGGTTAGTTTTTAAGCAAAGGAGAGAAGGGGGTGGGGGTATAAAAAATCCTCTTACTGTCTGTATTTTTTTTAAAAAAAATATTCATTTATTTTTTAAATTACTTTCAGTTTTTTGTCTTTATTTTCTGATCTTTGAATGTATCTGAACAATGTAAACAGGCAATCACATACTTATCTGCTGTAGAGCAACTGGTGAATAAGGAAATTAAGGATAAGCAGCATAAAATTAACTGAAAATTCCTTATCAACTGATTGATAGTTACACTGATTTGCCCAATATTAACATCTCTTTATTTTTTTTAGTTCACATTTTATCAAATTAGTAAGAGATGTTTCACAAGGTTCCAAACATATGTGGGAAGAAATGGAGAAAAGGTGTGGTATGGATGAAAAGGTTTGCTGTGCCAAATTTGGATTTAGTTGCATTTTACAATGTACAAGTTTGAGGATGCGCGATCTCTAGACTTGTCAGAGTTTTGTCTGCTCTGCTTGTGCTCATCTCCCACATTTTCTGCATCCATTGCTGGCTTTCTTCCCAGTTAACCCCTTGCAGCCCAGCCTGGTCCAGAATCACAGTAGTGTGTTCTACTAGTACAGAAAACCCAGTGGGAGGTGTTTTCGAACGATAATACTGATAGAGATGATTTCTAGTTCATCACAGGTAGGCATGTAATTGTGAGTAAGGAGGTGTCAAACTCACTTTTCCCCATCTTTTGGCTCCCTCCACTCTTTTCCTTTCCCAAGCTACCAATGAGGGTATATGATCTCCAGTACTAAGCTACGGCATAGAATAGTAGAAATTTTAGAAGCTACAATTAGGAAAAGTATGAACAGCAGGAAATAAAATCAGAAAGGGACTCTCTAACCTAATTACCTGGCATTGGCATCTCAATCATAATGGTAAAGATGGTAAATCATAATGGTAAAGGTTTTGGAAAGATTGCCAGAATTTTAAGATCAAGATTTGGATGTGGTAAAACTATCATTTAGCCTAAATTGTTGTGTTTTATTGATTGATTGCAAAGTTCAGTGGCAAGTCTAGCAACAACCAGAAGGTTTATGTGATCTGGCCTTCAGATAGAACTTGAAATATGTCAAAAGGTCTGACCTTGATTGCAATACCTTTAAGAGTACAAGGTAGAGAGCAGAAAAGCAGAGGTTATCATACTAAGTAACACCAAAATGCTACAATGATAGAAGGAAGGTGACTTTAAATTAAAGTGCCCTTCTCTTTATCTTTGTACACTTTCAGAGTGAAATGTTAAGTGCTGCTTATTCCAATAACTCTTCCCCAGTGTGGGCAGCAGTTGGTTTACAGGTTTTGCGTTCTTTGCAGCAATTTCTTTTTATCTAAAATGAGTAGGTTCTGTGTGAAACTTCTCAAAGGGGTAACAGGAAAATATTTAATTGCAAGCTATTATCTTTAAAAAATAGAAAAACAATTGTTAAGCAAAATGGTGGGACACAACAACCCTCTTTGATCGGAGAAATTAGTTGTAGAGCAAAAGGTTGCTTAGCGTGACTTAAGGAGCAATTGGTAACTTTATATATATGTATGTATATATCTGTGTATACAGGTTTCAGCTCATCAAAAGAAACCAGCAGAGAAAATAAATGTTATTGAGATTTTATAGGATTTTATTGAGAAAATAAAAAAATGAAATAAAATGAAATCACACTCACAATCACTCAATTACCGGTGTGTGTGTGTGTGTGTGTGTGTGTGTGTGAAAACATTCACATGCAAGGTTTCCTAGGATGTAATTTAGAGGTGAAAGACAGGTTCTGGATATATATAAAGAGATATATATCCTCCCCCTCCCCCTTCTCCCCTTCCCTTGAATGCCACCCCTCACTCACTCCTCTTTTGACTTATGGTGGGCTGGCACCTACCCTGATGCACAGGAGGCCCTTTTCAGGTGGCACTGAGGAAAATTTCTAGCTAAGACCCTGACCAATTACAGAGGCCCTAACCAATTACGGAAGCCCTAGCATGTGCAGCCCCCTCAACTAATTACAATCTACCTCCCACGTCTTAGGTTGCCAGGATATGACCCGTTACTCGCTCCCTTGCAATACAGATTGGTTCACTGATGGTGCTAGTGGCCAATTGTGGGTGGCTGAATGAGGCAGGTCAGGTGGTGAAGGAAAAACCTCCCAGTCCCACATTAGATGCTTCTAAGCACAAACACACAGAACTCACACAGAGAGAGAGAGAGAGAGAAAAAATGCTGCAGTTTCTTTAAAAAGTGTCTTCCTATGTCTATACAGTGAGAAAAATAGGTGCGTTCACACTATTTTCTCGAACTGCAGGGCCTGCATGGCTCCACCAAATCTGTTACCCAAAATGGTGGGATGGAATGACTCTCTTTGATTGGGGAAATTAGCTGTAGAGCAAAAGGTCACTTAGCATAGCTTAAGGAGAATTGGGTAACTTGATCAATTTAGATAGATGGATAGATGGATAGAATAATCCACACACATTCTCCTCTAGCTAAAACCTAGCATTTATTAATGCATACACTTGTGATAGAATTGAGGTAAAAAGTCATGAAGCAACACTTCAGTGCATGACTACAAAACAATTCAGGAACTTTACACATTTGAACTGTTAGGTTGATTCCACAGAAATGTTTTGATTCAACTTTGCTTCCACACTGGAATACCTTTCTTGAATGTCCCCATGACATTGATCACCTACTTTCAAGGTTTCCTCTGCTTTATTCTGCTCTTTTCCAAATTTCTTTTTGTCTGTTCTTGAAAAATTCAGTCAAAATATATTTTCAAGCCATCTAGAGAGGAAGATGCACATTTTCAAAGAGCTTACCCACATTGGCACCATTTTCTTTTCATTTCTCCCTTGGGACTACCATGTTTTTCACTATAACATCAGAGTGCTTTTTTAAGGGCTTTAAAAAAGACAGCATTTGCAGCTGAACAATAGTATAATTCCATGAGAATTGTATAATCTCTGGGTACAGTTCTGAGTATCATATCATCAGAATGATATAATCTCCAGGGTCCTCTGAATCCCAATATTCTTTAAAAAGAAGTATGTAGCTCTTATTGTGCTGAGACAGAAGGAGAAACGTGTGGGCTTTTTTATATAGATTATCTAGGAAGGGGAGGAGAAGATTCAAGGTGGCTGGAGCAAGTTGGAAATTCATGGCATTTGGTGCATGTGTGTCCTCATTCACAGCGGCAATAAAAGCAACATGAAGCATTAATTCTGTGTGGATGCTGCTGATGAGATAAACTTCTCAGCATTTTGCAGAAGATTTCATCCATAAGACTGAGAGGCTTGCAACAGACAGCAAACTACTAGTGAATGCTTTGGGAAATGTTAATGGTGTCTCTCAATTGTGCATCCATGACTTAAAGTGCTACACTTGATCTTACCCAAAAGGCTGATAAGTGCAATATCAAGGGTCACATTCTCACAGGCTCATGTGCAGATCACTACAACTCTTATGATCCTAAATGTTTTTAATCAGACAAGATAAATTGTGGGTGACTTATTTAACTTTAATGGTCAATGAAGTATGCAGAATTCACAGATAAGGCAATATACTACTGTGCATGCTAAGCATCTGTCAGCAATTATAGACCCTGTTTTCAACCTAAATGCACAGCAGCATAACAAATTGAAAAACAAACAAGTGTTCTTTTTTTTCCAACTGGTCACCAGAGGCTTGAATACATAAATTATTTTTTTTTCAAAATGTCATTACAGCACGAAAGGGCAGAGTGTTACATTTTAATTAATTTCTAAAGGACACATTGTTTTGTTTTCCACTCTCTTCTCTTGCATCGTTAATTTTGAAGCCTCTACAATCTGAGATGCCTAATTAGTGTTTCCTTGCATACACATCATTGCTACAGCAGTATCACAGAGACAGGGGTCTCCAGGGATTCTAAGTGTTCCTATTGGCAGTGGTAACACTGAACAAGAAGTCCCTGTATTGTGTACTGACAAGTTCACAATATTAGTAGTGATGGGTCTTCTCTGAGTTGTAATGGGAAGGCCTTTTGATCTCCTTCATGTTTTCCCAAACTTATCATTTGCAAACTGATACTTCAATTGCTTTCCTATGCTTATTTATGTCTATTTTTATAATATTCCCATGAAGCCCTTGCATTAAATTCCCATTTTAACCTCTTAATTCTATCTTGGGCTATAAAAACATAATTGTTAAGCCAGGAATCACAGCTCTGTTATTCACCAAAGGCCCATTCATTGTGCAAACCTTTTCTCTTCACAGCTTACTGGCCTTCATTTTCCATTATCCAAAGTTAATACTGCTTGGAGAAAACTCTAGCTTAAGATAATGTTGATGAATAATGAAGATAGGTCCTCAAAGACTTTGCTTCAAAGCACATCAACTTTAGTCTGTTATTGAAATTCATTTTCCAAAATGAAACCACCTGGGTTTGAAAGAGGTCATTGAAGACCCTGTTTTTTCCATACCTGTTCAGTTTTGAACACAGAAATCAGTGCCGTGTGATAGCTCAAATTCTGTGCCTGATTCTTATTTGAAAGCCAAGGTGATTCTGGCCATGAAAGCCTTCGACAAGGTGAAATGTTTGGTGTATTATTTGATGAACCATCTCAAACAGGCCTCATCAAAATGGTTTAAATAAATAAATAATACAAAACAAGAAGCCAATAAAGAAATTAAAATGATGACATCAAACAACATTGTCACTTGACCCCTTCATAGTAACAAATGAAGGTGCTAGTATAAATCGCAATAAAGGTTTTGGCAACACAGCTGGAAAGGCCCTCTGGTTACATCCAGAACATCTCTTGAAGGCAGAAAAACAGAAGCTTGGCCTCTTGTTTCACCATCCTCCCTTTCTTTTATTGTAATTCCATAAACCAGTTTACCTCAGGAAAGTATCTAGGAAACAGAATCATGCTTCTCAGGCAACAGTGATTTCAGTGATATCTGCTATTCCTTACACATAAGTTAGATTCAGGGGCATATGCCCAGGGGGACATACGGGGTCAAATGTCATGGGGCTGCTGCCATTTAGTTACATGGGGGTGGAAAATCACCCCCACACCCCTTCTCCCTTTCCCTGGGTGATGGTGTCTTTGAGATGACCCGGTGCAAAAAAAAAAAATTGTTTGGTCATGGTGAAGGAGGGCAGCCACTCACACGGGATTTTGTGCTGGGCTACATTTTCCCTAGACATGCCTCTGGTTAGGTTAAAGGTATATCTGCATATTTCTTCAGCCCCTCCTCCTGAGCTTTACAGGGGGCGGGGATGGAACCATTCATCTTTCTACTTTGTCTCTCCACTAACAGCACTAGAGGAAAAAGCCTGTCATAATCTGCCCAAGGGAAATGAGGAAGAGCTGTGAACTGCCAGAGTACCAATTAAGCTTTGGATAGTGTGTGGTAACTTTCTGGGATGCAGCCTTGTTGCAAATAAAGTATTAGCATTTTTTAAAGACCTCTGAGATGTATATATTCTAGCTCTGGGGAGAGGAATAGTAAGATATTCCAGGAAATTGTTTTGTAAAGATAGCATTGTGGAAGCTTGTGATACTGAAGTTACTACTTAAAATATTTTCAGCACACCTTGCTGTTAAAATTGCCTCCAAAGTAGCTTGGTATTAAATTTAAAACAATACAATTATAATATATATTTTAAAAGACCAAGAACTGAAAGAATAAAGCAGCAAAAATTATTAGAAGCAGATTAAAATAGATCCAAACTGGATATTATTTGAAGCAAAGTGTTATAGATATAGCCAGGGAGGATACAGGGAGGAAGTTGTAGGACTTCCAAAATGATTTTAGATAATGTTTCTGTGCACAAAAACAAATTCAGACTGGCCTCCCAGGTAAAAATTCCAAAAGGGGAATTTAAGAGGCCCAGAATACGAGAGCCTTGGAGAGGAGCAAGAAAACAAAGTAGTAGCGTAAGTATATGGCTTTGTTCAGATTGGAAGCTGCCTAACCCATTATCAGTAGATATTATTTGTTGAAGCTTAGATTTAGAGAGCATCTGAGAATGGCAGAAATTGCAAGCTTCACAGAAGTGAAGATGTGGTTCAAGGACAGAGTTTGCTAGTTGTGAGCCAAAGGATATTCATATCTATGGGTAACTTGTAATCACTAGTCTTTGTTGAGATAAAAAGGAACAAGAATGAACTATCGTAGCAGTTGCATGTTAAAATCCTGAAAAATATAGGAAGTTGAATTGATAGGGAACTTCTTCTCAGAAGGAACTCCCTGCCTGTGACCTGGGTTTTTTGTGGGGGGCGGGGGGGGGGGACAGGAGGGGGGTAAGATTTTTTTGTTGTTTCTTGTAATTACTCTGTATTAACTGTGTTTGTGACAATGATGGAGGATATAATTTTCTATTGACTGTAATAGTTAAAAATATAATAGTTATATTTTAATAAAGTGGCCAAGAATAAAATGGAAGCATTACCTGTGCCCTGCATTTGAAGCATTATTGTGATGTATCTCTGAGTTAAATGATCTGGAATATGAAAGTTGACTAGATACCTTGGGTTTAAGTGCATGCCTGCATCTGAATCAGTCCTGACTAGAGTAATCTATAACAAGAGGGAAGCAGCCTGTTGTCTAAAAGATTTTTTTTAAAAGATGGTGCAGGTCAAATTTATCTGGGGCTATAATTCAATAAACAAGGTCCTACTGCAAAGAACAATTTGTTTCCAGTTGTCACCTTCATAATCTTTGAAGGTGGATGTTACCAAAAATGATCTAAGATCTCACTTAATGGATGGCCTGTTAGGGAAATATATCTCTTTATTTCCAAATATACTGATGGGGTATAGGGACATAAATAGGCACACATGTAAATACAGCCAACCCCTGCGCAATATTGGCCAGATCCGAGCCTTCCCCATTTTCTTAGGCCATATTCAATGCATAAATATTTTATTTTTAGGCACTATGTCGTATGTTGATGTTGTTTCTGGTACCTTCCATAATAAGCAGTTGTTGAGAATCTATTTTTTCACCATTCATTGCCAGGCTCAACAGGAACTTTGTTATCAAGAGTTTTCTCTCCACTTGAATCAACAAACCAGACTTACTGAATCTTCAAAATGATCACAGTCCATTTTCTGATCACAGGAAAGAGAAGGGGGAGAGGAAGAGATGAGTTTTAAAAACCCTCGGAAGAACAGACAAAAATTATTCTCCTTCATCATATAAATGGCTTATAAAGATTTTTAAGTGACATTACTGGATGTGACGATGATAAACCTTCACAATGCACAGCCTGGGTATTAATGAGAACTTGACTGACGGATGCAATGTTTGAAAATGATTGCTAGCTCAGGAGAAATTTGGGCAAGCTAGAGAAAGGTTAATGATCTGTGAAAGTCATTGATACACAAAGCAGATTTTAAAAATACAACAGAAAACAATCAGTGCTCACCATAAGTTCTTTGCTGGTCTTAAACCTCAGTTAGATAGTGATAATTCCATGAAACGAGGGTAGTGTTCCACTTCAGGTTTGGTTGTTTGTTTTTAAATAACACTTTTGGGCAATTATATAGAACTGTTTAAAAGTACTGAAGCATTTCAAAAGAGCTAAAAGACTCAAAAAGCTTCTAATTTTCACGCAAATGCTGGATTTTCATGATTAAATTCTGTAATTGCCCATTAAATTTGCAGGTTCAAGAAGGGAATGTAGTGAGGCATAGGGGAAGACACACACACACACACACACCATTCTTATTTTGGTAGAAAATTGGTCACAGTTTAATTGTTAGACACAGGCAAAGGAGAAGAGGTGCAGCAGAGGGACAGATGCTGGATCCTGGCATCGAGCAACTTGCCTGACACCTGATGAACACCATCTCCAGCCTGTCTCCAGCCTGTCTGCTGCAAGCAGTTGTTCCCCTGAAGATGAGGCTAGAGCAGTGTGTTCGCTCCTTTAAATAGTCCCTGGGCTCCTGGGCTTGCCCCCTGAATGCTTATCCCAAGCCTGATATGGCAGGCTGAGGGAGCACCAGTCTACCTTGTCCTGCTCAGCCTGAAGGCACCATGTAGTTGCAGGCCATTCTGTCTTCCCTCACCCCTCCACTTCCCAATTTCTGTTTTGAACACACACACACACACACACACACACACACACACACACACACACACACACACACACACACACACACACCTGGTTTTTGTTTTTAGTCATTCTGAAAAACTTGTGGGGCTCCTAAATTTGTGGAAAGATTTGCCTTTTCCGAACATGATCCTAATCTGCAGATTTAATACTCCTGTTGGGCCACATACAAAATTATTTATATATATGGTTACAGATGGAGAGTTTAATGCACATAAAAGCATGTAACTATGTAAATTACACAAATATACACCATTTCATTTGTTGGTTTTTGGAAAAAAATATAAATAGTATTATTTCTTTTCACATATATGTATTAAAACATCACATCATGTCTAGTTGTCAGGGAGGAAGGGACAGTGACAGAAGTATATGCCCCTTCCCAAGCCTTTCTAAAATAAACTGCCATTGCCTCAAAAATGCTTGGGAGGAGGAAAGGATCTGCCCCCAAATTCACACATGGTTCCACAACTTTCCTTTTTTTCTTATTTTTTGAAATTAACTTCAGTGAATCATGTATTCTAATCCTGAAAATATATGCCAGTATACTGTCCACAACACCTAGAGTAACATTCTAGCAAAGCAGTGCTATATTATCAATCATTATGTCACCCCAATAGAGCCATCAATATACCACATTGCAGGCATTTATTTGCTGGAATGTCAAGTCTTTTCCCCTGGCTATAAATTAGAGTATATCCAGGTTCCCTAGTTTAGGAGAGGAAAGGTGTACTGTGATCTACCTTATACTTTCTCAAACTGACAGCTGTTATTAGGACCAGGTGCATGGCCACATGTGTGCTTGTACACCCTGTTATGTGCTATGCAGTGTGATTCTTGCAAACATCCAGGCATCATATGTCTCATTCCTGAAATCCATCTACTCATTTAAAAATTCTTAGCTACTTTTGGTTCCCAGTGACACATCTTTTATTATAATATTGCTCTGGCATTTGCTTTCCACAGTAACCATATTTTAATGTACTAAACTCAATTAAAACTTGCATATACAGATTTTACTTTGCAGCCACGTTGTGCTAAGACTTGAAAATGTTCCATTTAAAGCTGTCATAATTTTTTTATACTACTTATTTATTCATTATGCTGGCCCAGCTGGGCCTGAATCATTAAAGCTGTACTGCTTTTATAATGGGAAGTTTAGCACTTAATGACCCTGATTCAAAGCTCTGCAGGAACACTCATGCGAGAATGGGGGGGGAGGGGGAGCATGGAACTTCTCTATTCAGCACAATGTTGGGGCCAGCTGTGTATGCTAAGAGAAGGCTTTCAAAGGTATTGCAGTAAATGGGAAAATTCTTGCAAGCATAGGTGGGCTGTGCGAATATCAGCAAAATCTGGTCCATTCCACACAGCTGAAATAAGATGTCCTGAGGATGCAAAAAAAAAAGTGTCCAGGATTGGCACTCTACTCAGCCTTATTCTCAAAGTGTCCTTAGGATGCCTTATTTCTGCTCAAGGCTTCTTTTTTTCTTTAAAAAGTTTTGAAGTACACCCCCCCCCCCCACCTCGGAAGCAACCTGCAAGACATCTCCTGCCTAGCAGTGCAGAATGCAGAGCTCAGGAGGTATCTTATGTTTCCAACCTGATCACTGGCCTAGCTTCCTATCACTGAGCAGGACTCACTTCCAGCCATGTGTCACAGAATGCACAGTCATCGTGACATTCCAACCCTTAGCAAATTATGTATATGACTATTTTGAGGAGCTATCTTCATAGCTACACAGACACACATAAGAGAACCTCAGCCACTTGGAAGATGAGTCTGCTGCCCATTGAAAAGCATTGAGTTGATCTGAACTCCCTGCAACATTTTCTTGCTGTACAGAAAAACTAAGTTGATCCATTGAGTGAAGGTCAACCCAATGCTTTTCAATAGGCAGTAGACCCATCTTCTGAGCAGCTAAGGTTCTCTTATGCGTGTCTGTGTAGCTATGAAGATAGCTCCCTGAAAATTAAAAAAGGAAAACTATATATTGCCAGAAGAGCCAGGACCAGCTGAGTACCACTATGTACTTTGTGAGGTGAAAAGGCACCCAGGATTGGAGCCTGCAGAGCAAACGTCCTGGTACCTCCAGCAAACATTCTGCTACTTTCTGCAAATGGTAGCAGGGAGAATCTCTTCAGCTGCACACAAATGTTGGTTACAAGCTGAGAGTGAATCTGACCAGAAAGCAAAATGGTCAGGCAAGAAACAGCCTCTTTTCTCCTCTGATGCCTTTGCTTTCTAGAAAGCACACCAGAGGCTGCCTCTTTTTGAGATGTCCTCTGGATGTCTTATTTTAGGTATGTAGAGTGAAAAGAGGCAGTCACCTCTTTTTAACATGTTTCACAGATGTCTTTTTTGTTCTGTGTTGAATGGACCTTTCTGATGGAAAATGGCCAATCATCCTAAACTTTGCATAAAATCATAGAATAATAGTGTTGGAAGAGATCACAAACGCCATAAAGTGCCAAGCAGGAATATACAATAAAAGCACCCTTGACAGACGACTATCCAAGCAACTTCTGGAATTCATGTTGGCCTGAGAACCAAAGTCACAGGGCACAGTACATGCACACGCACGCACGCACGCACACACGCACGCACGCGCGCGCACACACACACACACACACACAGAGAGAGAGAGTCATATATTTCCAGGGTTATTTTTAGCTCCAGTCCAATCTCTGTTGCTGCTCTCTGCAATGATGAACTCAGAGGTCTTTGGGCAATGGAATCTTTCCTAGTTTATCTGCTTCACTCAATAATACAAATCTTATAAGCTTGCAAGGGCATTACTATGATAAAACAGCACGGAAGGAAGAAAGGAGAAGAAACGTATCCGTGACCCAAGATCTGCACTGTACCCTTATCTAAAATCTCCAACTTTCTTATATTTTCCTCATGCAGATACCACATTGTCTTTTCCCCACCGAAAACCCCTCCAATCCACTAGAATAAAATACAGGCAACAGAGGGTGAATTATGCACAGAACCATTTCACTAGAAAACATTTTTTAAAGGAGAGGCTACATTAATATACCCCACTACTAGTCTGTAACTTAGCAAGCAATAACTAGCAACTGAAATTGCAAATAGTATATGAAAAACAAGTTAGTTTTGCAAATACCTTCTTTTTCCTGAGCAAAAATGTTCTCAATAAAGTGCAGCAAAATAAAACCTGAGAAGCTTTTCAGACAGTTTGAAGAGAAATTGCATGAATTAAGAGTCCTCCTTAACTAGATGAATAGTCAATCTAATCTAATACAGGCTATTTGTAAGGACTTACATATTGAAGCAGGAAACATATATCTACCCTGTTATAATGATTCTGAAATGTTGAAGTGTTCTACATATTGAATTGCTATTGGTAATCATGTGAATAACACTGAAATTCAACTTGCCCTGCATATATTGGTCTTTTGAAGCTTTACTAGACTATGGACACTTTATAATACACAAGATTTTATGAATATTATGTTCTGGCTTAAGTAGAACGCTTCCACATCTCTGAAAGCCAGCAGAGGTGAGCAGAAGATGAAAAGTGCAAGTTGGTTGCGCCCTTAGAAGAGAAGGTCCAGCAGCTTGAGGCACAAGTATTTACTCTTCAGAACATTAAGAATGAAAATTTCCTGGGCAGAGTGCTAGTACTTGGTGAGGAACTGTTATGGCCCCTGACACCCCCAGAATATTATTTATATATGTTTTTGCTTCAGAAACATATTGGCCAAAAAGCCAGTTGCCAAAGCACTCCTCTGGGTGTAGGTAGCCACATGGTCACATGACAACAAGCCAAAAGGTCAGAACTGCATTAACAAAAACTAAGTTAAGATAATGAGTTACTCCTAGCAGCTTGGAGGTCTCATTTGAGTTAATAGCGTGCTTGATTACCACACCTTGCTATGGAAACTGTTAAAGACAAAGGACATGGAAAGCCACCTTGCCATCAGATACTGCATTTCCTCCACCCACCCAGGTCAGCAACAAATACTTACTTCTCTGCATTTCCTTCCTTTGGAATGATTCTCCTAAACCCCTTGCCAGTGGCGTTCCTGCCTAGAGACAAGGGGTACCCTATGTCCCTGGGCGCCCCCATTTGGTCACGTGGGGGGCGCCAACATTTCAGGGTCATTTGTATGTTTTAAAAAGTTTTTTCACGTTCTGGCCTGCAGGGGGTGCATTTTTAAGGCTAGGGGCACCAATAATTCAGGGTACCATCCAGAGACTGTCCTGATGGTACCATCCAAATTTGGTGATGTTTGGTTCAGGGGAAGCCAAGTTATGGACCCCCAAAGGGGGTGCCCCATCCCCATTGTTTTCAATGGGAGCTAACCTGAGATGTGGGCTACCCATTTGAGGGACCGAAAAAACACCAAAAATACCCCCCCCCCCAACCCAAATACTTTGCATTCGCATTTGTTCATATTTGGGCAGGACATAATTGGACAATTTTTGTCCAAATATGCCCAAATTGGCCCAGATTCCAGGCGAATCTGCTATTTGTTTCATCTGAATCTCCAACCCTCAAAAGTGATGCTGTTTCAGAGTGGGGGAGAATCTACCCTCAAACAGCATCACTTTCAATTTTGTTTTAACCGGGGACCCCAGATTCTCCCTTTAAGGTAGATTTAAAAGAAGAATCTGAGCTCCCTAGTTTAAACACCATTGAAAGTGATGCTGTTTGGGGGTGGATTCCACTGGAGGTGTTTTGTGAGAGATGATGCTGACATTTGTTTGGTAAATGTTTTGCTGGGGGTGATTTGTGAGAGATTTACATGAATACCCACTTGCACTGCCTTGGAGTTGTTTCTCAGGCTAACAACCTACCTCATAGGGTTGTTGTGACTAGGAAATTAGGAAAAGAGTTGGTGGGGAGAGAGCCATGTATGTTTTGATGGGAGTGGGAGGCGTTTTGTGAGCTGGTACAAAAAATCATTGTTTGGTCATGGTGGGGGAAGGTGGCTGCCCATATGCCGGGCGGGGGGGGGGGCGCCAAACTCAGGTTTTGTCCCCGGGCGCCAGTTTGCCTAGGTATGCCCCTGCCCCTTGCCTTGTCCTGGTCCAAAGGTCTCAGCTAAAATCTGAATATCTTGGGCAGTAACCTTAAGAGCTTAATCTGCATGGAAGCCTTACAGCAGCTCCTCATTTAGACTAACAATGCAATTTGGCCCCTTTTGTCCCGGGCTTAGTCGTAGTTGAGCTGATTAACTGGCTCTGAACCCCAAACCCAGCACAGCTGTGAAACCGAGTGCAATTAGCTCCTCTTCCCGCCAAGGAACGATCTACCCTATGAAGGTTTAGTTCGCCTAGAGCACGTTGCTCATTGCCAACTTGAACCTCCCTTGGTCTTGTCGGTATGAGACACGAATTCATCCTTCACTAGGCTTTCTGGGCTGGCGTGGAATCCCTGCCTTCTACTTCATCTACTTCAGTGAAATTGTTAGGTAACGTATCACCCTGCAATTCCCAGTTCCCTCTCTATCCTCCCATCTATATTTCAAACCTTTTTATATACTAGAACTTGAATGTATGTGCTCTTGTGCCTTGCTGTATGTGTGTGTTGTTGAACCAAAATTATATAAAAAACGTTAAAACTTAATTTGGATTCTTGCGTTTCTCTGTGGAATATTCATTGCCAGAATTCCTTCCTTGTAATATACAGTCTAAAAGATCCCCTCTGGCCCCCTCTCGCTGCCAGCGTTGAGTGCTCATTCCCCTTTGCTACCTTTAAAAACCTTAATGTGTGCTGTTACACTCTTAGCAGCTGGTGGAGAATCCCTCTTATAAAACCCCTTCCCCTGTTAGGCCAGTAACAGAACACACCAGAGATTTCTCTGAGGAGGAAGGCAGTTCTCAAACACAGAAGGTGGACTTTTGGAAGAATGTGACACACAGAAGTAGAGGGACCAGGGAGAGTTCTGTTAGAATTTCTGTCCAAATACCTGAGTGTTTCCTAATTGCTGGTGATGTGATGATGTCACTTCTGGTAAATGCTGAAAGCAATGACATTGGCCCTTTCCGCACAGAGTATTTAAAATGTTTTGCAAACATTTTGGGGAAAAAAGGTTTTGCTTTTTTGTCTGCATAGCACAGACAAATAAGGCATTCCTGGCAAAAATGGTTCTGTCCTTTTTTTAAAAAAACTGTTATCATATCTTCAAAGTTATGGAGACTCAATATCCAAAACTTTCCTGCTTCTTATATCATGTCTTCATAGCTTTGAAGATGCCTCACTGAGAATTTTAAAAAATGGAAAGACGACACATTCTCAAAATTCACAGGCAATACTGAGTTTATTAGTACACAGCAATGACTGAAAAGGTGATCAGCTGTGATGCTATTGCTAGATGACAAAATCTCCATAGGACACGTAACAAAATGGTGGACAGCATAGAGAATGAAACTGAAATGGCAGAAAATGGTGGGTAGAAAGTGATGGAGAAACTAAAGTGAAAATTTCAAAAACCAGGCAGAAGAAATTAAATGTTTCCTGACCTTCTCACAGCAAGCAGGAAACGTTTTCAAACCATTTCAGGAAAAAAGATGAGTAGTTCAGTGTTTTCCAATAAAACTATTTTTGGCTGAAATAAAATGTTTCAAAGGTATTTTGGCCTTAAAGTTGTGTGGAATTGCTGCAGGAAATATTTTATATTCCAGCCTCAAGGTTTTTTGGATTTGTTGTGTGGAATGGGCCAGTGTTTCCCCAACATGCAGGCCTGGCAGGCAATGCTGGTAAGACCCCTGTCAACCAGCTGAACAGCACTGGAGGGAGAGGTCCCAAAGTGGGGGGATCCCCTACCCTTGGTGAGGATATGAAAACCACAAGGGCAGAGCTACCCTTCATATCTGAGCTATCCCTGCTGTCTTCCTGAGGCAGACCTGAAGTAATTTATCCTGGTTCCCTACATTCCACCCCTCTTCTCAAAGGAGATTGGATGGTTGAGCAACGCTCCTATAGGATAAGCTGAGTGACTGTTTTTCTTTTCAGGTGTAGGACAACCTTCTGTCCATCACTGAACTTGTTTCACAAAATAAATTCATTAAAATGAAAAATTTATATACATAAAAACCCAGTAGGAGGATGTTACAGAGTCCTATTTAAAACTAAATCCAATCAGAATTGTAAGCAGTTAATTCATTGTGAGAACCATTCTGTTCAGGTTGTAGTTAAGACAAAAGAAAGGTAAATGTATTTGTGAAAAAATGGAATATAAAGTTGTCTTTTTATTGACTCAGTATTACATGTAAAATATTAGAGGAAAAATACGAACGCTGAATATTTTACTGAAATGAAACACCAAAATGTGCAAAGGAGGATTTACAATGACAATTTCCTCCCTAGCTATTTTCCTGTGTGCAAAGGATACTGTGTGAAAAGGATACTGCCTTAAGGATGAGAGGGATGACCTTCACTTGCATTTTGCTTACATGGTTCTCTTAATCTATTGCTCTTCAACTAATAAATATCAGGTTTAGTCAATCAATTCTTTTTTTCCCCAGCACCTACCTTCAATATACATGAAAGTAATTTCAGCAACAGCTATCAGTCTATCATTCTGCCTGTCACCACCAGCTTTTTAATCTGTTATTATCATTCTAATTCTTTCATGCTCACCTCCAGAAATTGTTCATTTTCATCAAAATGATTTATGTTACATAATCAATTAATTTATATGCGCCATTTTTTAATGGCTGAAAAATGAAAAAAAAAAACTTCCCTGGCTAGTGTGTATTCATATAACTGTCTCTCCAATTCTAAAATAGCATTGCCATTGAACCCAGAAATAAAATACCAATTTTATTTCAATGTCACTATATTAACAGCTGAGGTGCAGTTCAGACCATGTGTGTTGTTTATACTTCACATTTCCCTATTAACAGCAGGGGCAGATTGTGAAACGAAAAGGGCCAGGTGGAGGGACCCTTCACAGCAGTCCCAAATTGAAGGGTGGAGCCTAGTAAGTCATAAATCAAAGGGTGGAGCCAAGAATACCACAGGTCAAATGGTAGAGCCTATCAAGTCATAATGCATAGCACTGTAAAGTGCCCAGTGATAGAAGGAACTGGTTTGTGTTTGTGGAGGGGTGTGTGTGTATTTTATCTCTCCTGCATGTAATCAGAGGTTGAATTTTTTTTATTCCAATCTGTTTCATGGAAGTTCAGGGCAACAGACTCAGTTGTCAGACTTTATTGAAGATAGTGAAATATCTTTACAGTTGACATACCATACCTAATTCTCAACATGACCAAATCTGTGGATTCTTAAATCCTGAGGCTGGAGTCATGAACAAACAAGGCAGACCTTTCTACAAAACTGAAAAACACCTCAGTCTGGCAGAAAATGCATTCAACATTACATGCTTTTCTAGCACTTGAAAAATCATGGCAGTGAGAACAACTTCTTGGCCATCATGCTATGTGGCTTATTTGGATCAGGGCCATGCTTTTAAAGAACTACAATTGCTTCTAAAGTGGCATTAGTGGTCACAAGATGGACTGGTGGCTGCAGTCTTAGTTTAGCCTCCATATTGAATGTCTGCGAAGAGTGCTTATGTTTGCATTTCTATCAGTGCAAGCTTCTAAGTGTGACCTTATACACAAGCAATATATATCAATCAAGTTACCCAATGCTCCTTATGATCTGCAGCTAATTTCCCCAACCAAAGAGCATCGTTGTGTCCCATCATTTTAGGTAACAACCATACTTATGTATCAGCATGCAAACAGAAGAGGAGCAAATCAGGGGCAAAGTGAGGGGAAACTGTGCCCAGGACACACATGCATCCTGTACCCCTGTTGCGACAATACCCACCCCCCACCCTGGAATGCCCTGGAATCCCCCCTCCACAGCCATTTCTCTGCTATGAGTCCACCTGGGGCATCGTGCCCCCCATCCCATTGGCGCTACTCCACTGAAGCAAATAGTCCTGTGTGTCTTTTTTTCTAAACAAGCAAACAAAAAATTGGAGAGATCTCATTCTGGTCTTTTGTTTTAAGTGAAAAACTGTCTAAGGGGCTTTCCCCACTGACAGAGTTGAACTGGTTTCTACCTAGGTTTGCCTCAGTGAATCCCCACTGCCACCAAGCTCAACATTGTTTTGTCTCAGTTCCCCCCCCCTCAGAACTGCGACATCCTTGTCGCAGTTATGAATTACACTTTTCTGCCAGAACAAGGTCAATACCGCTTCAAAGTGGGGAAGCATCGAAACGACACCTCATCCATTCAACCAATCACGAGCCGCTTTTGTGGCATGCGCAGAACGGGAGAGTCGTGGCAGGCAGAAAGTGCATGTAACTGTAAACTGTAAACTGTAAAAACTGTAAAAAAAATAATGCTCCCATTTCCCGCCGTAACACAAGCGCCAATCACGATCGAGGAGCGAAACAGGCACCATGATGATCCCACCCACTTAGCTCGGTTCCAACTCAATAGCTGTGGGGACAGCCTGGAATTGCCCTCCACTGAAGGGAACCGAGTCGACCTTAGCTCCCTTTTGTAGTGGGGAAAGCCTATAAGATTGGCATTATCACAAGGACATATCCCAAAATGAAAGTCTATCCATCAGAGCATCTGTTCAGTTTCTACAGTAAATAGACGTCAGAACTGCTGCAATAAAAGGTAGATTTTTAACAGAGAATTTCCCCTAAGAAAATCAGCACTGCGTTATTTCCTCTTGTCTAATTGAGGAAGGACCAGAGAAATGCTTGCAGAAGGGTTCAAGAAATTTCACAAAGCCTTCACCAGGTAACAAAACTCTTAAGAAGCTCCATCAATATCCCCACTTCCACCAATCATCCATTTAAAGTCACTGTCCCATGCTGATATTTCTCTTGCAAACTCTGTGCCACTTTCTCAGTTGCTGTAATTTAGCCTGACAGCTTTGTTCTTCAACCTAACTGTTAATTTACAGCCCAGGTTGGTAACTCTTCAAATGTACATTGAAAACTTCTTCACATGCAAGAACATTTTGAGCATTTAGCCTCAGAGGTATTAATTGCTGGCCTCCCAGGAGGAGAGGAAATGTCCTTTCATTCTCATTTGTTTGTTTTTTTCTGAAGCTATTCAATTCTGGAAAACAAACAACAACCATAGAATAGGGGTTGTTTTGTTGTTGTCACTTTTGCATATTTCAAATTACATGCATTAGCTTTTTTCTCCACAAGTGTAGAATAAGAACAATGGCTTTGGATATAACAGCATGGTGCCTTTGGAAATGGAAAGAATCAACTGAGCATTGAATGTGATTTTCAAAATGCATATACTCTGACATTTTTAATTTTTGCTAGTCTTTTTTCCCATATCATTTCAGAAAATGCAGTGGTGACAAACTGCCATGCACTTTCCTGCCTTCACAAGGGGATTCATGCCATCAGGAGAGGAAAACAGGTACCTGCTCTTTCCTGGAAACCACTCTGCACAATTGATGCACTTTTGGCTTTGCAGTAATGTGCTAAATTCATAGTTTGAAAAGCAGACTTATTTTTAGAAGTTTCTTGATGTTACATAATTGACCTCTCTGTGTAACATAACACATACCACCTATCCTGTTTTAAAAGTCCATCACAAGAAAAAAAGGGCTTCAGTGAAATCACTAATTAAACAACTGCAACAGTGATACCCAAAATGGTAGTTTGCCCCTTTTAGAGCAGGGGAATTAGTGAGAGCAGACTCTTGGCTCAGCAAAATGCCAAGCAAGCTCAATATCTTTGTTGCCTGTGTATACTGAGATCAGCTTTTGCAAGAAATTTGCATGACAGCAAAATAAACAATTTTATTAAGGGATAATAGGGGTACACAAACAATCAATAATCAAAGCAGCAGAATACATACACACTGTCCTAGGATATAAGCAGTGTTGAGTGGATAGATGAAGGGAATAGATGAAGGGAATAGAAGGAATAGATGAAGGGAATTGGGGGAAATATTAACTATAGTCACCTGATCTTGGAGCAGAATGGTCCAGTGAACAGAGGTGAATGACCTGCTGTTAGCTCTGGTAGAAGAAAGAACAATGTGCTGTGGGACAATATCACAGACAGAGAGGTGTTCAGAAATACTGAACACTGGCTACTGGGAGAGGAAGCTTCTTATAGGGAAAAGGAAACTCTCAAAGTGACCCTTAATCTCCCAGGACAAAGAGGAGTCCTGCCTTTCTGAGGAAAGACAAGAGATGGACATCAACTTGAATTGTTGACTGGTTGTTGTGGGTTTTCCGGGCTGTGTGGCCATGGTCTGGTAGATCTTGTTGACAAGATCTATCAGACCATGGCCACACAGCCCGGAAAACCCACAGCAATCAGTTGAATCCGGCCGTGAAAGTCTTTGACAATACATTTCAGTGTTGAGTTGTTAATCTAATGGTTGAGGCATTAGCTTGATGGACCAAGCTTGGGAATGCCTGAAGGTGGGAGGAAACTGATGAAATTACAATTTCTATAACAATGGCAATGTAAATCAGGTGGTCATTAGAGATTAGTCAGAGGAAGAAGTATTGGGTTAATACAACACTAGCAGGAACACTTGGAGAAAAAATATTAACGAGCTCTTTGTCTTTGTGGGATGAATAGTCCAGGGCTGGAAATGGGAATCATACTGATCCATTTTCCCAGGGCTGTTATGCTATGTACTTCAACCAATGGTCAGAGTATTTTAACTTGTGTTTGCATTCAGCCACTAAGAGACACAAACCACTAGAGATGCACTTTGTTCCCATGGGTATCTGTTTTGCTGTATTGCTGAAGGGCAAAGTCTACTTATTGCTAGTGTGGTTCCTAAGCCTAACAGGAAAAATATGAATTCCTCATATAAATTTTAGCAAATAAAGAAGTATTAATATGACATTTAAAGCTGATGACACAACACTCACCAAATTAATCTCATTTAAATGGGTTTAGAAGTTGATCTGCAGCAATAACCTTTTAACTCTCTCCATTTGCTATAATCTAACAAGTGACTGTTTTTATGTCAGCAACTTCTAGGGTTGGCAACTTCTAGACTAGCCTCAGCAATCCCTGGCAGCTCTTTAGGGAGCAGAGCATTGGAGGGGAAAGACACCTTTTTGATGTTCTAGAAATCCCCCCATCTTTACAGTAAATAGTTAAGGGATTGGTTCAGTTCATAGAGCATCGGGGAAGGGGGAGGACTCTGACAGCACTTCTGGGTCTTCTCCTGGCAGTGATGTCAAAGTATCGACAACATTATTTTTCCCTATCATTTTTATCCCATTCTGTTGTTTCATGCAGGTTGGCGTTAAAATTTGAGAAATGCTGTCCAGCCCTAATGGAGTTATTTCACCTACTCCCTCTCTGTAAGATAGGATGCCTTGGCTTATTGCCAGATTTTACTTACTTTTCTGGTCAATTTCCCCATCTAATCAGTCATGTGATCAGGCCTGTTTAAACTATCCCTTCCCCATTTTTAAAAGGTATTGTCACTGTTGTCAACAAGGATCCTTCTTTGGTTCCTCAGCAATCATTTTTTCTCACTGTATTATTTTAGTATTATTTTAAGGAGAAGGGTAGATGGGCGAACACAGCAGCCAATTACTTTTGCTAAAAGATGGAGGCAATATAAATGCAGTTCTTAATGTCTTCATAGCATTGTATTTTGGAATGCCAATAAAGGCTTGTCTACATCCATGTCTTCATAGCTCTGGCACACAAGACAACAAACTGGAAAAATGCCTCCGTCCAATCTGCATAGGACTGGAGTTTCTATATATTATGGTCAGATAAGTGTTCACATTGGCCCATTCTGCACAATACAAATACAATGTTTTTGGTTTGCAAAATAAAATGTTTTGGGGTGGAATTCTGCGCAAGTTTTTTCCCTAAAACATTTGCAAAATGTTTTATTATTTTTTAAAATGTTTTATTTCAAAAATTCTAAAATTAGGAGGGTTTTTTTTTCCTGGATCAATTTTAATTTTTTTCCTGCTGTGTGGACAGCAGGAGAAGTTTTATTTTTCCTGCCTGATTGTTAAAAGTCTCACTTCCATTTTGTGAGAATGTCATGCCTGCCATTTTTTATTCCTTCAGGATTCTCCACGCCACTTACCATTTGCAGAAGGTTTACCCTCCTTGCAGGTCATTTGCCTACAATTTACATCTGAAAAATACATGAATAATGTTAGTTTTCACTTCCAATTAAGTGCACATTGTTTTTTTCAGAGAGAGAGAGAGAGGTGTTTTCAAAGCTACAAAGATTCAATATTTGTCTGCATAGCATGGACAAATAAAGCTTTTCACCCCAAAACTGTTCTTTCACCCTCCTCCCCTCCCTTTTGGTTAAAGTTTTTAATTCTGTTTTGTGACCATTTTCTGCTGATTTTGGATTCTCTGTGCCACCCGCCATTTGCAGAAGGTTCCCACAGAGGTTTCCTCTACTTGCAATACATCTGCCCACAATTTCCATGAGTAAAGTTAGTTTTCACAGCTCATTCAGTGTGTCATTTTTCTTTTTTGAGAGACAGGTGTCCTCAAAGCTATGAATATTTGTATGCAAAGTGTGATATGAAAATATATGGTGTCTTTGTAGCTTCAAAGACACCTCCCTCAAAACAAAACAACCCCTGAAAAACATGTGCACCAAATAAAGCTAACTTTATTCATATATATTTTAAGATGAAAATTGTGAGCAGATGAGCTGCAGGTGAAGGAAATCTCCATGGGAATCTTCTGCAAATGGCTGATGTCATGACCCTCTAATGTCTTAGAATGGGTCCTGCCATATTTCTTTCTGTTGAATGCTTACTACTGAAGCAGGCCTGGGATTATTTACTTTTCATATCCCCTTGTACAAGTTTGCCTTTATCTGAGTCTGCAGCTGCAGAGAAGAAGGGGGGTTGGAAATGAGTGTTTTCATTCCAGTTTTCACCCTCTGAGGAATGTGTGTGCATTTGAGTGTGTGAGTGTGAGATAGTACCTTCCTACCACAGGGGAGGAAATGGGGGGGGGGGGTTGTTGGCCTGATGTATCTATGCTGAGGGATATAGTGCTTTGTTCTAATGTACTCAGTTCTGACAACTTTCCTATGCTTTCCATCAATAAATAAGAATTCTGCTTTCAAAGTACCAATTCCTTCATTGACCAAGTCTGGGATTGTGAAAGCAGGCAGCACAGAGAATCCCAAAGTGGCAGAAAATGGCAGGCACAAGTTGCTCACAAAACAGAAGTGAGAGTTCTAACAATGGGGGAAGTGGGTAAAATAATCATTTTGGGGAGAAATGTTTCATTTTTCTGCACTATGCAGACAAAAAAGCCAAAATGGTTCTTCTTAAAATATCTGCAAGACATTTTATTTGTGTTGTGTGGAATGGGCCATTCTTGTGAAGCAATTATCCTGCTGTTATCATATCACCATAGGAATGTGTAAATTGGATACTGTTGTACACGAATTCTGACTTTTAAGCATGGTTTATAGATTTTGTGATTTATTTAATGTGATACTAATTGAGACACACCATATTCTTTGCAGGTTTACATAAAATAGCACCCTTACTCATTTATGAGCCCAGCTGTACCACCCAGACATAAATTTGTTATTGATTCAAGTCATTGGAGTGGGAAAAAGATCCATTTTATATCTCATTCATTACCATGAGTTTCCCATCAACCAGCCACTTTTGGTGTTATAAAATAAAATCCTGACAAGTCTAGTAAAGATATAATCAATTGGCTAACTCAGAGGCAAGGAATCTTTATGTCTTCTAGACAGACATATCTTTTATCTGGACAACAAAAACAAGTACAACAAAGAGTTTCACATATAAAAAATGTGTGATTTGTGGAACTGCAGCATTATGTTGTTACTAATATAAACACTATGGACCCATAACAAAATGCCACATATTGCGGCTATAGAGGCATGTGAGGGAAAGGCTCCTTCTCATTCTTCCCTCCATGGCTACCTCATCTATCTCCTTTAAGCTTTTCTGCTGCTTCTTATGGCAAGCAGGAGTGAAGAATCCTTCTCGCTGCACACATAACCTGACCCAGCACTACTTCTCCCCAGAGTGTTGTGGATCAAAAGCCAGCAGGAAAATTTTGAAAAGAGCAACTCAACTGTGGTTTGCCCACCAACACACCTCCCTAGCTGCTAGCTTAGCTGTTCTTCTGTTTAAACTTTCCCAACAGTTTCTAACTGGCTGGAATGCAGGGAGAAGCAGTACCAGAGATGGGTGATCAAGAACAAAGAATCCTCCTTGCCACCACTTCCTCCCTTGCCTCCAACACTGATCCCCTCAGTCTGGCTGGTTAGAAGCCATTGGGAAAGTTTAAAAAGGATAGCTTGTCTGAGATTATGGAGGCATGTAAGTGACCAAGGAGGCTCCTTCCCACCTTCTCTTCTATAGTTGCTGGCTCAGCTGCCTTCTAATTTCCTGTGGACTTCTAACTGGGAAGAGTGTGGGAAGAAACAGTTCTGGATCTGGTGGATGTGGAAGGATTTGTCTCACCTAACCATGTGACTTTAGTGCTACTATTCCCCATCCTCTTCCCCTCCCCCACTGCAAAAGCACTGTGTTTTGAGGTGTTATCCCCACACCTTTTTATTATAGGTTTAATGTTTTTCTGCAAACCTGCAAAATCTCCCAAGTTTGGAGAAAAATCTATAATCTCTCCATGAGGGATCCACAGATATAAGTATCTGCAGATGAGTCCACATGTGACTATTAGAATATACCAGGGCAGACCCACAAGAAACTTGCAGGAGGTGCTATCTCATTGCCCCACCTTTGTTTCTTCCCTTCCTCTTTACTTCTCTTGCTCTCATAATTTCTTCCTACAACCACTCCTTTTCTTACTGTCTGTCTTCTCCATTCCTGTCACTTTCTTTTTCTTTCTGCCCTCACATTCCATCATTCTCTCTTTCTGCCCTCCTCCTCCTCCTGGCATCCCACCTTCTTCCTTTCCCCTTTCCATAGCACCAGCTCCCCCCACCCCACCCCTCCAGTAGCAGTATGCTGGCACAGAGAACATATGATGAGCAGCAGTTAGAGGTAAGCGCAATCCTGTTTTCGTCATTATTCTTCAGTGTAGTTCCACACTAGGAGAACGACAAGCTACTCAACAAAAAGAAAGTGTAGAACAGCAGCCCATTCTCCATAGCACAAAAAAATCTCTGTGGGATGTCTTAAAAAGAGGCAACTTGTTCTTTGTGCTTCACACACCCAAAATAAGACATCCGGGTGACATCTTAAAAATAAGCGGCAGCTGGTTTACTTCTGCATTTGCGCATGTTAAGGCATCCTTCAGCCAGCTTTTAAAAATTATTATTATTATTTCAATGCATACTTGGATTCAAAGCCATGGAGACATGACTGTTCACAGCTATGGGGAGTTTTCTGCTTTATGATTGGATGTTACTATATCCTGCAATCACATTGGATGGAAGTGTTGCTGCTTATTTCCCCTGCTTCTATTGGGGGCTGGAGATCTCTTGGGATCACAACTGATTTGAGTGTGAGCTGTTTGGGTGGGGGTGATGTGGGGGGTTGCCCCTTCCCTTCTGCACACTGGGGTGTGGTTTAAAATCAAACATGCTCACCTGTGCAGGACAAGCCTCCTTCACACATTCTGGAATGGTATGGGAAAAGTGGCCAAATTCCAGGTGGAGGCAACAGAAGCCCTGGAAGAACAACACTTCAAAACAATTACTGAGACCTGGGGGAATGTGTGTGTATCAAAAGTACCCCTCATTCAAGGTTGCCAGGGGCTTGCTGGAAGGGGAAGCAGATGCTGCATTCTCTTATTTGAAACCAGAGAGAACATGCAGTCAGTGTCTCAAAGGGGAATAACATCAACATTGGAGTCAGAACCAAGAATAAGCTCCATTGGAGAATAATGTGAACCCTAGGGAGGTAGAGATTAAATAAACCTCTTAGAAATTGTGTTGAGGTACAATGGGAAAATACCACATGTCCATCTATAAAATCATAAAAAGCTGAGATGACTGCTAGATACCCAAGAACCAATTTCCTTAGAAGCAGAAAGCAATACAAATAATGGCAGGAGACAGAAAGATGCGGGGGAGGGGGGGTGTAGCCCTTTCCAACTGCAAGACTAAGTATGTGTGCACATGTATATGTAAAGTGCTGTCAAGTCACAGCCTACACATGATGACTCCAGCCAGGGACTTTCAAAGCAAGTGAGAAATAGAGGTGGTTTGCCGTTGCCTTCCTCGCAAAGTCTTCCTTGATGGTCTCTCATCCAATTACTGACCCTGCTTAGCTTCTGAGATGTAATGAGATCAGACTATAATATACCATTCCACATCCCAACTGCACAGATGAAATGTTTCTGTGCTTTTAGCAGCACTGTAAGTGTATCTTGGGAAAATTTTACTGGGGGAGGGGGATTCAGAAGCCAAGTGATCAGCTGAAGTCTTGAGATGCCTCTGTGCAGAACCGTGGATAGAGGGTGATGGGTTTAACATACCTCTGACATGTCCATCGGATTGGAAAACCAAACCTGAGGCCAAAAGAAAGTGATTAGGGTGCAGTTTTGAGACTGGATTTTTTGGATGTGAAAAGCACCCTCAAAAAGTCAGTAAGTACTCCAATTTGGTACAGGTTTCGGGTGACAGGGCAGTTAATCTGAGCTATGAAAAACTTATGGAACATGGACCACCAAGAAAAACTCTGCAGAGGAAGGCAATGGCAAATCACATCTTCTTCTCACTTGCCTTGAAAGCTGCTTACTGGAGTCTTCATAAGTTGGACGTGACTTGACAGCACTTACCTACATTTTTTTTTAAAAAAAACATTGTAAATAGTCCCTACCTTTATTGAAAATATTAAATATAGTCCTGTAGAGAGGGCTGAACTAAATCCATAGTAATTTAGTATTTCATGCCACAGGCTCCACTGAGAGTGCACACCGTTTTCCTTTGATGATCCGTTCTCCACTCCTGCAACTCCGTTAAACAACCAGTCACATTAAACAGGAAGTGACTTCAGCACAGTGAGGTTACCACAATCTATTTTATGTTCTACTTCTAGATACTACGGTCGCATGATAAGAACATTATATTTGCTACATATGATATCAGTTCTATGATTTTAGTAAATGAATATATGAAAATGCTTTGTATTGTCACAGAGCCCTGATCTGTCTAGTTTGATATTGATTGGCAGGCCACAGTCTGTTACCTGACAGTGTTTAACTGAAGATTAGAGAAACTGTTCTGAAACCTTCTGCATTAAAATCATGTCCTCTACCAGTAGATTATAGCCATTCTCCTAAGAATTAAAAACAATAATTTGATATTCTAAAGATGAGAAGTTTCCTGGACTGAGCAAGGTGTTTCAAAATGCATGCTCTTTGCAAGATCAGAGAAAAGCCATTGTATAACTAGGATGGTTTCTAGACAGCCCAAATATAATGGGTGGAGGAAGCTATTTATCCTGTTTTTGGGGAAGAACTTTGCACAGGGCTCTTCCCCAGAATGGGTTCAGACCATTATATTTCCCTCAACCTGGGTTTTACAAACATCACTAAACTAGCAATCTTTTGGAAGAAACCAAAGGAGCCACAGCAACCCAGACTGTCTATAATCATTTTGTAGAGAGTTAAAACTCCAGTGCGAAGGCAAACAAGGGGAAACTGGGTTAATTAATAATGTGTTACACACATTATTAGTGTGCTGTGCAGAAACCACCTAGAGTAGAAATTTACTTCTAAAAAATCTTTCAAGGAAGCAAAAAATTATAACAATAATAAGGCACCAGCAACTGACTAAAAAAACATGGATATGGAAAAAAAAACTGAGTTTATATGGATCTGAGAATCAATCATAGGCCTACTACACATCACAAGACCCAAATCAACAAATTTCATCAACCAAGTAGTATTGAATGTTGGAATATTTGGCAGTTCCCAGGCCTATTTTCAAAATTTTGTTGGGCCTGCTACAGTCAATTTGTCCAGGACATAACTTCTGATGTTAGAATCTGGTGACAGACACATGCAAAAATAATGACGGATAGTATCATGTTTGAATTAAAGCACTAAGGCTATAAATAGTTTCAGATATGTGGGCAGAAATGGAAAAAATGATTATTATTTATCTAGCAGTAAATCCATCATAAAATAAAATCTCTTGGAAATTAGTTTGGCTTCTAGTAAAATTTCCTATTACAGCCTTTTTATTCAATTCAGAACAGTAAAATATGCAGCTCCATGAACTGGTGAAAAGCAATCAGAAAAACTAAAATAAATGGTGTTGTCTGTGGGAAAGGTTCCAATGAATTCTTTCATATGAGGGTTAGCAGATGTCACTGTGCAAATGAAATAGAATCTGGCAAACAGGTGTATTTGCTATAATGCAGGTGCATGACAAAGACAGACAAATACATCCTTTTATAGGACTGTGTCAGGGTACTTGCATAAAAAGAAGTATGCATGCAAAGATAGATAGCTAGAAATTACTTATGTTCTTTTTTTCATTTGTTTTGCTAAGGTTTCTCCAGGACACCTTCCTAAGAGGCTGTGTCTTAAGGATGGGATAGCATGGGACATGGTTCACAGCAAAGCTCAAACGATATTATATGACACAGGCAATATTTGCTATACCTGGCACTAATCCTAGAGGTGCCAAAAAAATTTCTGTTTTGTTTGCGTTTGAAAGAAAACTTATAGCGATTTACATGTCAGCATCCAAACCACCCTCTTACTATTTATGGTTTTCCATTGAAAACAGAGAGGTGGGACTAGATTGTTTCCACTTTACATATTGATCTTCAGAGCAATTTTAGTAGCAGAACCTGGATGTAGATTATGCTTCACAAACACAGTTAACTTTGGAAACTTTGAATCTTCCCATAACCTGCCTTGTTATTCCACAAACAGCAGCTTTTCTTGTCTCCCTAGTCTTTATGTCTTTTATCTTCCGCTTATTTGCATATCAAAAGCAAGCAAGTGAAATATCTCTGTTGTAATTTCTCATATTCTCTCATGACCCTATAAAGTCAACTTACTCCTCTCTGTTCTCACAACTGTTTTCCCCAATGCTGTCCATTGCAGAGATAATGGTCCAACTCATTTATTTCACCAGACACATGTATTTTGTGCACTTAACACTTGTGGTGCTGCTAGCTCCTTCACAGTGTTTTCCCTATGGTTTCCCATTTAGAAAACAGCCTCTCACTGAACAGTGTCCTCTAAGCCATGCTACCCCAATTACCATTTTGCCCTCCCATTGCCTCCTTCTTATGCAACCAGAATGTATGACTACACAGAAACCCCTGACAAGTTCTCGTCCCCCTTTGCCATCCGAGGGCGGGACCACCCTTGGTCAGAGTCTTTGACCCAATAACTATATTACACTCTCTGGCTGAGGTAAATATTTGGCCATAGCCATCAATTTATTATACAATCAGAAGCATGAGGTGCAGCATGGGATTTGATCTGTTCTTTTTTAAGGATTTTTTTAAGGATTTGATCTGTTCTGTGACATGGCTGCGGAGCTCCAGTGATTGGTCGGCCTCTTACTGGAGCTATACTCAGCTGTGAAGCTCCGCTGGGCGGTCGGCCTCTTGCGAAAGCATCCCATTGATGTAATGTTCAGCTGGATGGTCGGCCTCTTGCCGTAGCATTCCCTGTCAACAGGGGAGGGGTAGCTTTCTAGCTCCCCCCCCCCCTTTGGCCCTTTCAGATCAATACCCATGCACCAAACCGCAAATGGCTATGACAAGAATCATGCATTAACAAAATCCAAAGTATTATAGGGAGAGGCGGGCGAGCAAGTCGCTGACCGGCCTGAGCACATGGCTGGCACAAAGGTTGACCTGAGCCTTTATAGGTTTAGGCCAGCCTCCTCTTTGATGACATCATGGTGCAAGGGCCGTGACGCCTGTCTGCCCCTTTCCACCCTTACTAGAACTGGGCTTGGGACTCCTTCCTGCCCATCCCAAGAGGCAACTGCAGTCACGTTGATTCCCAACCGCTCTTTCTCTCTTCATCCCCTTCTCTGTGTCACCTACTCTTCCTTAGACAACTGGCAGCTTTTCCCTGGCTGCAGAGCTAAGCTGTGGTTCTGTGACATTGAAAGAAACCAAAATGAATACATAATGGATAATCTACAGCAATGGGGAGGTAAGCTCACTGCAGTGCAGAATGCAAGCGTGTGAATGACCACAGGAAAGTTTATGGATTTTGTCCAAATGATATCTCACTTTGTTCCAAACAACCCAGTTATTTAATCCATTGTAATTCAGTGAGAGAAAGCTGAGAGTGGATCTGGGAAACCAACGTTTAAATTGAGGGCAGACTTCTTTTTTTGCCTGAGGGCAAAAATAAATTCAGTAGCATCTACCTATGAACATATTGTTGTTCCAGCAAACAAATAGACCTGGAGACACAAAAGTTGTACTTGGCCTGACACATGAAGAGGAAGCTGAGCTCCATGGGTGCTGTCAGCACCTCAAGACCTTGCCTAATGTGAGAGGAGAAACTGCTTGAATGGAGAAATGGCTCAACATGCCCACCAAATGGGCCTGGTACTTCTGTTTAGCACATGGGCCCCTGATTTAAATCCTCATTCAGAAAAATGCCCACTGGGTGATCTCACAACTAGCATTTTCTTCTACATCTTATTAGTGTTCAGGGAAAATTACAGACTGCGGAATTCAGCAAGAGTTGATTCACTGCAGTTTCCAGAGACCCTTAGCTCTCTGACCACTGGGACCGTGAATGCGCAGCATCTTCCTTCTCTGGCTTTAATCTCAGGTCTTCTAAGGGCTGAAAAGATAACTCTCTCTCTTACGCATGTCTTCACTTTCTAATCATATCTGGGTTTATGCATTTTGGCTTTGTAACATTCATTAGCTGCCTTTCAAGGTGGCTTACAAAATAAATAAAACATAAAACCACCATAGAAATAATGATAAATGTCATAAAAACCACAATTCAAAAACTCCACATTGGATATCAATCATAAAAGCTAGATCAATAAAAGTGCAGTCAACTGTATTTTATTCTCACTTTTATTCCCATAGAGCTCAAAGCAGCTTACAGGATCCTCACCAATTGTCTTTACAACAACCCTATAATATATGTTAGCCAACTATGGCTTTTCATGGACATGATAGATCTAGCCACTGTGGTGTATGCCCTGGTTTTATCTAGATTAGATTGTTGTAATGCATTTTACATGGGACTCAGAGGTGTTCCTCCCATTGGGCAAAGTGGACAGCTGCCCAGGGCGCCACCTTGTGGTGGGCGACAAAATTGCAGGTTTGTTTGTGGGGGATTTTGTATTTTCAGTGTTTTTTCTGTTTTTGGCCTGCAGGGGGTGAAGATTTTAGGCTAGCTTAGCAACTCAATATGCTTCGAGGGATTTTTTTGGAGACTCTCCTGATGATATGGATGACCAGGTTTGGTGAGGTTTGGTTTAGGGAGTCCAAAGTTATGGACTCCCAAAAAGAGTGCCCCCATCCCCCATTGTTTCCAATGGGAGCTAATAGGAGATGGGGGCTACACCTTTGAGGGTCCATAACTTTGGACCCCCTGAACCAAACTTCACCTAATGTGGGTGGTATCATCAGTAGGGTCTCACGAAGATACTCTGAAATTTTGGTGCTGCTATCTTAATAATTGCACCCCTGACAACAGGCACCCCCTAAATTTCCCCAGATTCTCTTTTTAAATCCACTCCCTTCCTGCCAATGCTTGTTTTCCTTCTTTCTTTTACTCTCTCAATGCCTAATAAATGTTGTTGTGGTGGTTGTTGTTGTTAAGTCCACTCCCTTCGGCATGGATTTAAAGGGAGAATCTGAGGTCCCCAGTTTTAACATTGAAAGGGATGCTGTTTCAGGATGGGGGAGAATCCACCCCAAAATAGTATCACTTTCAATGTTGTTTAAACTGGGGACCCCAGATTCTCCCTTTAAGGTGGATTTAAAAGGAGAATCTGGGCTCCCTAGTTTAAACACCATTGAAAATGATGCTGTTTGGGGGGTGGATTCCAGCATCACTTGTTTAAACTAGGGTGCCCAGATTCTCCTTTTAAATCCACCTTAAAGGGTATAAATCCTGGGGGTCCCCAGTGTAAAATAACATTGAGCAGTGGATGCTGTTTCCCCCAGTGGGGACTTGGACACAACACCATAAAATGTTTTCATAGCAGTAATAAAACATTTTGAAAGCATTTTGAAAATGTTTTCCAAAAATTATTTCTGCTGTGTGGCATGGCCTATTGCTGTGTTCAGATTTGTGCATTGGGGGATGTTCTGTAATGTGATGGTGACTTTGAAACGACCTGGTGGAAAAAATCATTGTTTGGTCATGGTGTGGGAGGGTGGCCACCCATGGGGGGGGGGGGCATCAAACTCAGGTTTTGCCCAGGGCTCCAGTTTGCCTAGATACACCTCTGATGGGACTGCTCTTGAAAAGTGTTTCCAAACTTCAATTGGTATAGGTGGGTGGCAACCTGGAAGAAGACCTTCTCAATCATGGCCCCCAAACTCTAGAACTCTCTCCAGAGAGATTTACAACCCTGCCACAATCTACAACTTCTGTTACTCAAATTCAGGATTACAGGTAGTTCAGGCAATCAAACCGTAATTTGCCACTCCTTAGCTTGGAATTTCTTCCTCCTTTTGCAAAATATAAAAGGAAGTCCCACAAACCATAAAAGCAAGCGATCCTTTCTCATTTTAAGTAGACTACCACACTTTCAGACAGGATAGCTTTTTTTTTTCCTCCTGAATCCACATACACAATTCCCACCCGCATAGTGTATTTAAACAAGCAAGGAGATTATGTTTGTTTATAGCTCAAAATGAACATTGGAGTAAATCAGGTAGATGAATACAAAGTTTCTTCACACTTGAACTTTTTTGAACCATAGCTATATTCAGGAGCTTGGGATTCTTTGTTACAAGATGACTTTCTCCCAGTCCTCATTAGGCTCCTCTTCTGCCACATGCTGGTTTGAAATGTAAAGCTCCTTCTCTCAGTCAGTTCTAACTCTAACTGAACTAACAGCTTTTTGCTGTCAGTCTCTTTGTCAGCTCCCACTGGTGGCTCTTAGAGAGAGGCAGAACTTTAAATGTCCATCACAACTTGTCTGAGTCTTTTTTGTTTATTTCATCTGTGTTTCCTCAGTGATCTCTCCTTCCCACCCTATGTTTTAATTGGTTTTTTATTTTTATCTGTATTTTAGTTTAATTTTGTTTCAGTGAAGTGTTTGATCCAGTTTTAATGGTTTAAAAATGTTTTTATTATTTCTGTTTTCAATTTGTTAGCTGTCGCAATGGTCTTGATGAAAGCAGAAAGGCAGGGTATAAATAAAACAGAGTACGGAGATATGAAAGGGAACAGTTAAGATATGCAATAGCAGTAGACTGGAGGGAGGACAAAGAGATAAGGAAATGAGGAACAGAGCGAGGGTCTGAGAGATTTGTTCCCCTGTCTCTTACCTAAAGACTCTGGAACAAGGTTCTTTATGAAAGTGTAGCGAATTTTACCTACAGAAATACATATTTGAGGTAAAATAGAATTTTATTGCAGAATTTTTGAATACACACACACACACACACACACATATACATACATACATACATACATACATACATACATACATACATACTATTTTGCTTTATAAGTACATATGTACGTATGTATGTATATATAAAGCAATATAGTTGCAGTGGTAGAAGTGTGCTTTCGGCAAAACCAAACTAGGGAAAAATGGTGGCCATTTAAAGGAAGCTGAAAAGCTGATGTCGATTCATACCAAATTTTTGGCATAACTTGGGTCCCACCACTATTAAAATAAATAAGACTTGGGAGATCCTTTCTCCCACTCACTTACCTCATTGCTGGCTGGGCTAGTGTAGAACTCAACTGGTGCCACCTCCAGACTCCACATTGGACATGGAGATGGTTGTTAGTGCAGAGCTGCAAGCCAGGCTCTACGCCAACCACTGCCGCCACCACGTCCTAACTCTACATGGGGCTCAGAGGTGGCCACTGCTGCTGCTGGACTCCTAGACTCAAGGTAAGTAAGAAGAGTGGGGAGGGGGTAAAATTCAGCTTGGGGTCTAATGGACTGGATTTTTTTTCTGGAATCATGAATGTTTGCAATATTGGGGGGGAATATCCAAGATTTCAGAAAAAGTTCAGGTCCATTAAACCCAATTCCAATTTTACTGATATTCTTAAACACCCCTAGTGGCAGTTCCAAATACATATAAGCAAGAAAACTAGCTCTCTAAATATACTCCCAGATCTTAGCAGTGTAGATGTTAACTTCTCACAGCTTTATTAAGTTCAGTTTCCAGCAGCATACCTCCATAGAGGTATAACATGAAGCTAAGGCAGTTGTACATACACAAACAGGGAGAATGAATGGACAAGGGAAAGGGCTTAGGCCTAACAGCATAGATTACACTTTTTAGAAACAAGGGCCACAGATCTCCTGATCTTCTCCAACCCCAAAAAGAATATTTGTTCAAAGCAGGGAAGTGAAATAATAGACCCCAGAAATGGATGGAGGAGGTTGCAAGTCAGTCCAGAAAATTGCAAGGCTCCACTTCAGAAATGAAGTGTCTGTGGATGTAGTCCTTCCTACCCCACACGTAACTCCTTCTGAGACATCTAATGAGCCGGCCAACCTAGTGCTAGGGATCCTCCTTTGGCCTCCACTGCTGGCAGGCCTCACTCAGACAGCAAAGCCTCAGGAGACTGCCCTTGGCTGTTAGAGAGTGACTGTGGGAGGGAAGGTGAAGATTTGTCAGCAGGAGGCAGGTGAGCAACAACAGGAAATAAGGGGTGACCTCCAATGATTCCCCAGAGCAGAAGTAGGGGTGTGCATTTGCAGAAGTAAAAAAAAGGCAGCAATGTAAATTGATCTGAAAAGTGGAGACCAAATCATGCTGAAAAAATTCAGCATGATTCAGACTTCTTAGAACATGCTGCCAACTGCAACCTTCTAGTTTAATAGACCTGAACATTTAAAAAAAATCCAAAAAAGCCAATTAGGGGAATTCGGCTTTTGGGGGGGGGGGGGGGTCTGGGATTGTTCAACCCCAAACTTTAAAAATACCCCCCAAAAATGGTGCAAAGCCCTAGAAAAAAGGCCCACCAAACTTTTGAAGACTTGGAAATGGGAGGCTGGAGTGGGTGGAGAGATGACAGACCATTGGTCAGGAAATCAAGGGACCTGGGATGCCTTGGTAGGAGCCTGGGGAAGGGGCCTGGGATGCCTTAGTAAGAGCCTGGGGAAGTCACCCCTTTCCAGATACTCATTTATAAGGTCAGCCTGGAGTCAGTCAAGGACGAAGGAGATCAGATCCTGTCCTCAAAGTTAGAAGGGTTGTGGAAGCCAGGGAGAGAAGGAACACCCACTCCCTTGCTGAGGCATTATTCATGGGCACACTGGAAAAGTAGAAGCTGGGAGGTGAGCCCCTCCTGGACTCTGGACTCCCAAGCAGCAGAGTATGACAGAGTATGTGTGAAACTGATCAATTAATGGGACAGAGGGCCATAAAAATTCACTCTGATGTTCTTCTTACAAAATCTAATACAAATCCAAGTAGGCCACTTTATTTGAATTTAGGTAACTGTGCACTGCAAAATTTCCTTACATGAAATACTGATACTCTGGCTGAACTTGTCTGTGAGTCATGTTGCACACTCTTGAAAAGAGGACTAAGATGATACTTCAGCAATGGGCAAAAAATGTTTCATTATACACTCTGTCCAGAGGTCATGCCCCTGACTCCCACTTCAGCCAAGAGAGACCCAGATGACCCATGAGATGACTCAGAAGCAAGACTTACCTGGAAAAAGAAGCCCTGCCTACGGTCAGTGACTGCTGAAGTTGCAAAGGCTACACAGTCCTGTAAAGGCCACAAAGGCCACACAATAGCAGGAGAACCCTGGGAGAATGACTAGGCAGACAGCCCAACAGGCAGATGTTGCTAGACCATATGGCAAGCTGCGCAATTCCACCAGCCTGAAGAGATGGGCCATGCCACACCCAGACCTGACCCAATACTGCATCAGTAACCCTGGCTCTCAGGAAGGACCCTGGCACAGCCCCAGAAGCCTTGTTGAGGCCTCCACCCTCCTGGAGCAGTAACAGGGAAGAGGTGGGACCCAGTCTCTCCAGGAAGGAGAGGGTAGGGTGATTGGCCTGGATGGGGGCCCTTAAAAGTTCTGAGGGAAGAGCCAGTGGAAAGGACTGGGGTGAAACACAGATTGGGTGAGGGGGTAAAAAGATGGGCACCTGGATTTTTGAGTTCCAGTTCCAGTGAATAAGGATAACAAATTTCATTCATTTCCTCTTGTCCTGAAATCTGGTTACAGCACACCTTACTGCTCAAAGCTATCACTGGAGTGTAAAATTGTGTGAATCTGACCTCAAGCCAACTCTTAAAGGACTTGTCAGCAATTAGTACCATAGTGCAAAGGATATGAACCTTGGTGGACAAATTGCCAGAAACTCCCCTTCAGCTACTTCCTAGGGGCTGTGTTCCATGCCCACGTGGCATCTCCCTGATGTCTGGTGTCCATTAAGAATGTGGAAGGAGGTGGGGTTCTTTCCATGGTCCTATGATTCCCATAGTGCCTGACCTCACCTCCACATGCCCCTGTTGCGGGTGCCATGGTTGTGGCAGCAACTGGCAGTAAATCATCAGGAAAATCTAACTTTGTACATTCTGGAGCTGCATCTTGATAGTTTATCTGCTTCTATAATGCTGAAGTATATCTGGGATTTGAATAGCCAGGCCTGAATACACATGTGACCATGGAATTTCACTACATTATATCATAGGATGAAATCTCTGTCTTTTCAACTTGGAGGCCCCTTCTCATCAGATTTGTCATTGTGGGGCATGGCTCTGTTACTGAGGGAAGAATGCTGTTCCAAGCTGCTTTGGTTCCCCAATGTGGAGAAAAGTGAGGTATTAATATCTGAATAAAATAAATAATTACTGTCAAAGAAATTTACCACATTTGTAAACAAAACTGGGAAACAAATCTGTTTCTAATTATTGTTAAATGCAATGGTACAAAGTCTACTAACTGATTAATAAACAAACAAAAACCTATAGGAGAAAAACATTTTAATTTGGTCATTTTTTTCCCAAATGAACACCTAAAATTCCTACACATAGAGATTTCTCTTGCTTTAGTTTTGTGGAATAGTTGGGGTGGCATGCATATACCTAATTTCTGGAAGTTCCATTTAGATTATTTCTAAATCATGTGAACATTCCAAAGTTAGGGAAGTGTTGTAGCTTCCCTAATGCATATTGCTTTAGCCCCATGGCTATAGTTATTAAACTTGGAATTAGTGTGTGTGTGTATAAATTCAAACTAGGGAGTAGCCTTCTTATCAGGTTATTTTTCCTCCCATCTTTGGATTGAAGAGGTAACTAACCTCTGAATTCACAAAGGTGTTCAAGAGGACACAACAACAGAATAAGAGAACAGGTTATTTGAGGAACTCTTATAACAAACTGTGTGCCTATGTGTGTGCACTTGTGCTATTAAGACAGCTGACTTCTGGCAACCCTGTAGGGTTTTCAAGGCAAGATATGTTTAGAGGTAGTTTGCCATTGCCTGCCTCTATGTGGGCTGAGAGGTTCTCAGAGAACTGTGACTGGCCCAAGCTCACCTACCACGTGGAGGAGTAGGAGTCTAATTTAGTTCTCCAAATTAGAGTCCAGCACTCTTAACTACTACACCAAGCTGACTCTCTATTGAAACCTTACTTTTTAAAAAATGTGTTCATATTTATATTGTTAGCTACTTCTAGTTAGTCTTCTCTGGTTCATATTTATTCTTGTTATTTTTTTCCAGTCTAAAAAATTCTTCCTGCTTGTTTCCATTATCATTGTTTCACCACGAGACCATTAATGTACAGTAATTACGCAACACAGATTGCAAATGGACCTTCTTCTGTTTGTGGTTTTCAAAATAGCTTTATGATTTTCGTGCATTATTTATCTTTGTGGTTGCGATAAATCAGCCTTTTAACTTAGTCTGGAGTCTATTGTTAGGCATAAAGTTATTTAAAAACACATGCACAACAATACAGTAACAACAACCAAACTTTCTGGTTCTAAGTAGTTTAGCTAGAAAGCAAATAGATCAGCCAGACAGACTCAAAGGCTTGAGCCTGCATAATGCCCAATCAGAGAAATGTAACCACCACCAATGTCCGCTTTTTGATTTGCTTTTTATTCACTACAGTTGTTGTGTGTCTGTGTATTCAGAAAATAGGCACGGCTTGAAACGGGCCTGTTAAGTTTCTAGGATTTTTTGTACATTGCAAAGCTTGCATGCTTTCTAAATCCATTTAAGTCAACTAGCTGAGAATGGCATTACTTAGGATGACACTGGGTTTAGTTGATTAAAAATGGTAAAGACCAGCTTTCATCTGCCAGGGAGCTCCGCAGTGTTAGATGTGATGAAATAGCTGAGAATTATGTGCTTGCACCACTCTCAAACAAGTCAGTGAGGCTTGTGCATGAGAACTTTACAACACATTTTGCCATATATGTATTTTGAATTTAAGGTCCTCTTTGACTAGCAGCTGTATGTCCACTGTAACTTTAGTAGGAAAAAAGGAGTGAAGTAGCTCTAGAAGTGAAGACTACTCTTCTTGGGAGACCCTCCCTCCCCATCATAATAGCAGGAAACAACTGTGCAGATTACACAGTTGGTGTTAGTCTCCTGACTGCTGTCTTCTGTTGGAAGCTAGTACTGGACCACATATGAATTTCAGGGAGGAGCTGTGCTGCATTGGATTGCCAACATTCATGTTATGCAATTCAACCATACATAAAAGTTACCTTCCAGTTGGACAGCAATGACATACAGGCTCTGAGAGTGAAATCACATTCTCTGGAAGCAGCAGGGTTATTCAAAAACAAATTCAGTATTAATTTGGGGATTGCAGTCTCTGAGACAGATGTTATAACTTTTTTATCTCTGCAGCTTCTCTAGACTCTTCTCATAAATGTTTACCTTCAGAACCCTTCGACCCATCAGCAGAAGCCAGCCAAGTTAGAGGGGTTGCTTATATTTGGGATTATACATCCAATTGGAGAGCAAATGTTTTGTGCTAAAGTCTGATCTTCCAAGTGTTGCACTGGTGACATGAACAAAGAACTGACATCAGCTGAGGAGCTTGAAGAGCAAAGACGCAGTTCACTTTCTAACAAAAAAAAAACGTAGCAGCAATGATAAAAGCCATTTTACATATGTTTGATAACAGGAAAGCAAGAGAGAGACAAGAGAGATGGGAATAATAGTTGGAATCCAAGCCTTCACTGACACATCAGTGCACATTAATACACTTTGCTGTCTCCTTCAGCGTGTGACATTCTACCTAGCCAGAGGAAAGCCCTGGGAAAAAAGGATGTTAGTCACTGCTCTAATCCAAGATGAGTTAACAGCCAAGTTACGGTTAGCAAAACCATGACATATCAACAGCTTTATCAGGCTAGAGGCACAATTTGACAAAATAATGAATGGCTGGGAAAGAGCTACTTTTATCTAGGTCGGAATGAGAGATCACAAAATGTTACTGCCTTTTATAAGGGGGCTGGAGGAGAAAGGAGAAGAATCTAACACCAAAGCATTCAACATCACCAGGAGGACATCCGTCTGCAGAGACCAACTCATTAAACCCTGACATTGGGTAATGCTTGTCATGCAAATAAATGGTAATTACTTAGCTGAAATATTTCTACATAAGGGCACCAAACTCTGATCATAGTTCCTACCAACAAGAAGCATATTTCTCTCCATCACCTCATTTGTAATGAAATGCCAGACAGTAAAAATGTGGAGGAAAAGGTGAGGAGGGGGAGTGTTGTTTCTGACACCATCTAAGCTTGATTAGCACATCTGCAGACATTTAAAGTCCTCTCTAGAGGTTATGAAGCAAAATGGATTAGGAGAATACATACACACACAAAGCATTCAAAGGAGAACACAACCTGGCTTCAAAGAAAAGGAAAAGAATACATAAAAGGGTGCCTGCATCTAAGATTATGGTGCAAACTGAGTTCTGGTGCAGACTGTGCGGCTGGTTTTCTGTGAAGGAAAACAGAAAAAGATTTTGAAAAGGAATTACTGAGAAGAAATATCATGAACCAGGATGGGAGATACAGAGGAAAAAAGCAAAGAGCTGAAGTAGCTTAGGGTCATTTTAGCATTCTTTACAGATACAATATATTAATACAGCAACTTCAAGAATATTACAGCGCAATCCTAAGAAAGGTCTATCCTTCAAAACCTATTTTGTTCAGTGGATTTTACAACATGAAAGTCTATTCAGGATTGCACTGTTATTGTTTAAATCAACAAGATTATTTGATGTCTACTTGTGAGCAGACTGAGCTGATGCAGTCCATACTCTAATACTATGCATACTTACTCAGAAATAAATCCTATTGATTTCAGAGGGATTTATTTGCAAGTTTGAACATTTGAAATAGAACCTTTAATCCAAAATTTTTCTGAATTGTTTTGGATGCAATGAAACAATAAATTGCTTTTAAGGGCTGGTTGGCACATTGTAGGAAATAAAATCCCATTCATCCACCATATGTCTCCATTTATTTATTTAGAGTACGCTCCTAAGGTGGCTAACATTTTTTAAATAAAAAAATAATATTTACATTACAAAATTAAATTAAATCCAACATTTGAAACAGCAACTACAAAACACAGTCAGCATTACAACATGTAACAGAATACAACAGATGCCACCCTTCTTTCAATTTAGCTCAAAAGACATTCAAGACAAAATGTCTTCAACTGGCTTTAGAAAGCCTGTCATAACAATTTGACTCTCCTACAAATAAAGGAGATTCCAAAGTTTGGACATGATAGTCAACAAAGCCCTCCTTTGGGTTTCAACTAACTTCACTTTAGGTAAGGTCAATTCCCACAAGAAGGCACCATTAATTTATCTTACAACTTGGCCAAGTTGATATGAATAGACACAATCCTTTGAAGAGATAGTCCATGTCATCATAGAGACACAGGATGGATAGACAGGAACATTAGAAGCTGCTGAATGGAGATGCATTTCTGAAAACCTGGAGATGCATTTCTGAAAGCACATACTCTGAAGTTTGGGTCAATCATGGATTCCAATCATATATTTGCATTATGTTTTCAAATACACATCTCTCTCATACATATACATTATGGAAATATCCACTGTAGACAAATGGGAATGCATTTGAAGCAGACAAGAGACTGAACTTTACATGCTATATAAAACTGTGTTTTGGTTCTCCTGTTTTTGGTGTGCAGTTTTAAATGCACATTTATCAGTATTTCTTTACTCTAGCACTAGATTTCGTAATCAACTGCTGGGCAAGCAGCCAAATGAATTTACAGTTACTCTTCAACCCTTTTGTGTAAGTATGTTAAGAAGTTCTTACGATAGCATCCCTTATGGTAAAATTTCAATTTGTTGAAAGTTGACCCATGGGAAAACTTTGGCAAACACTATAAACCCCTTAAAATGTATTTTTTTTCCATTATTTTCCCATGTCGATAAGAATTAAGTTAAGTTTGGCACCGTAGAATTAAATGGGAAGTACTGGAAAAATTTCCTGGCAAAGAAGGCAAAGTATAGAAGACATATGTTCTTCTGTTAGTCTTCTACACTGTACCTTCTTTCTCCAGGGAGCTTCTACCACTCTCAAATTAATTCTACAGCTCTGAACTGCACCTACAGATCTGCAGATGGAACAATGGGAAAAGAGAGAAAACTTTTTAACCAAGAGGATGTAATGTTCAAAAACCTGAGAGTAGATACTAATTCCTGTGTTTCCCGGGGAGGCCATTTTCTTCCCTTTATGATTATGCCTGACCTTTATGATTATGCCTGACCTAAGACTTTTATGAACAACATACTATAGAAAATGTCACCCTGCTGGACCAAGTTTGTTGCTACTGAGATAAGAGACACCCATATCCAGGAAAACGGTTTGATTTCCATCACTTTTGTTCTTGGCCTCTTTGCTAAGACTGTCAATGAAGATGGCAGAATCATAGCAAAATGGGAGAAAGGACAGACGTGGGTCCATGTATGTGCATGAATGCTTGATGAATCAGAATCCTGTCATTCCAGTGATGTTAGGCAGTCGTAAAACCTGGTTTAACTGGCTTGTTAGGCAGAGATTACAGGCACTCGGCACTGCTGGAGCAGTTAAAATCAAACATAATATGCCAGTAAATCTAGCCCAAGGGAAACCATTGTTGCCAAATGGGAAATCTGTTTTGTGAGACAAACAGTTGTTCACTGAAAACGAGGGAGCAGCCCTTCCCACCTCCCTCCTGACTGATTTCACATTGGCCACCATATAATCAGCAGACAGTAGTGACACTTCACCATTCCCCACCTGGCTGGGATTCATACTAATCACTTAGAAATGAAAGGTCCCTTATCCTATTACCAATCCCCTGAGCTATCCAGTGCCCATCTGGAAAAAAAATATATAAAGATTCACACAGCTTTATTTAAAAAGGCAGCAAAAGTAATCATGAGTCTTTTTCTTTTTTTGAGGGAAAGAGGGAAAGCAAAGCAAAAACTGACGACTAGACCAAATATCTCTTTTCAT
>NC_059432.1:18880265-18897974 GCF_021028975.2 Sphaerodactylus townsendi
GGGATGATGGAACTGTAGTCCATAACATCTGGAGGGCCACGAGTTTGACACCTATGCCCTACAAGGTCACCCTAAGTGGGCTGTAGCTTCCTGGCACTTTCCACCATAACACTCCTCTAATGTTGGATGCAAATCTTCACATTCAAAACTGGAATTCACATTATGAAAGTAAAAGCTATACCACAGATTTGTTGGCATCTCTTGATTATATTGGCAAGACTCAAATATGAAATCTCATAAGTTGTCAAATGCTATATCATTACACGCCATCTATCAGATGCTGTCAGATACTAAATACTCATGTATGTCAATCATCAAATACTGTCATGAACAAAATCTAATTATATTTATATTCAGCTTTTTCACATGGCCTTCAAAGCAGCATATGTGAATCTCCCTTCAAGTACCTGGCTAGAGCCACACCTGCTTAGCTTCAAGATTACTGTTGTCATGTGTCTTTCGATGACACCAGCCAACTAACAATGCATGTCAGCTATCCAGCCCACTCAAATGCTAACTGCCTTTCCATACAAACCATGATATACTGTCAAATACTGAATACAGTTAGAAGTTAATTATAAATTAGTGTCAAATATCTAGATTGGAACTCAAATGTCATGAGACATCAAATACATCACGCATGTGACAAATATTTGCATATTTCAGGAATGATTTGGAGAATATTCAAGAACGAAAATTCACAGGGGAGTATTTTAAGGATAATGGGGGAGGGGTCCATTGTTTCCCACCCAACCCAGTTTGCCCATACAGTTCTGGGAGTTGAAGTCAGAGTTTCAATTGGGAGAATCTCAGGACCTGTGCATTTTGTTGCATGGTTTCCAATCAGTTCAGAAAGAATCTCCCAGTCAGAAAGAAGGTTGGAGTGAAGGATTATAGATTGTAGTATACACTATACTACTGTGTGTAATTCATATTATTGTACTATTGCTGTAAGCGGTGGTGGAAAGTACTGTGAAATCACAGCTGATTTATAGTGACTTACGGTAGGGTTTTCAAGGCAAGAGACATTCAAAGGTGGTTTGCTATTATCTGCCTCTGCATGGGCTAAGAGAGTTCTGAGATAACTGTGACTGGCCAAAATTCACCCAGCAGGGTTATATAGAAGACTGCAGAATGGAACTCTGTTCTCCAGAGACCCATTGTGCTTAACCACTTATGCTGGCTGCAAGTCGGGTCCTGTTGTGTAATTTTTGCTTTTCTTTAACATGCCTTGTTAATACTTAAGTTTTGCTGTGGTTGTATTTAGATTTCTACCAGTCAAACCTTACTGCATTGCCTCTTGGATGTTCCACCCTACTGATTGTACTGATTCTTAGTATAATTCACCTTGAGTCCCTCAGGGTATGCACATGCAGAAATGTGGATGTCCCCCTTCCCCCAAATGGTCCAAAAACCTCAATGGATGCCATTTAAAAAGTCCTCCTAGTTGTCATCCTCCTGATGATTATCCAAAATAATAATAATAGGTTACCAGGGCTCCATAACTACAATGGCCAATCATGATATCATGGTTCTTTATTAGTTCATTTAAATATATTATATTCACAGTGAGTCATGCAGAATACAAATATAGCTCCTTATCTGTATTCTGCCTGGCTTACTCGAAATGTCATATATTTTAAATAAAATTTTAAAAAGAATCAAGAACTGGGAAGACCAGATGGATTGTAAAACAGGCAGCGGAATTTTAAATATAAAATAAAAGACAGCATTTGAATGGTCAAAAAGACCCAGTGGAGTCTATTTGAAAAGGCCTCCTACCTATCATCTCTCTGAAGCTTAATGATGATGACGACGACAAAGATGATGATGATGCATGTTGGCGCATAATACATCTGACATGATGAGGACAAGAAAGTGACCACTGTTGACAGGGCGATACCTGGGGACAGCAGGGTCTGTGAAAAAGAACATGAGAAGGTCACTAAATACTATGATTTGAAAATCGAGATTCAGCCACTGTGGCATAAACCAGCTGAGGTCGTCCCAGTGGTAATTGGCACCTTGGGCGCCATGCCAAAAACACTAGGGTGACACTTGAAACATCTTCAAATTGACAAAATCAACATCTGTCAGAGTCAGAAGGCAGCCCTGCTGGGATCTGCACAAACACTACACCGATACATTACAATGTCCTAGGTCTCTGGGTGAAGCCTGAATTTGCCTGAATTTGCAGGCTTCACTTTTAAGATCAATATTTTGTATTGCACTTTCTAGGTTGGAATCCAAGAACAGCCACAAGATGGCACTGACGTCTATTGACTACAATCTTTACAACTCTTTATAGTGTTGCTGTGTGTCTTGCCGGTAGGAACAGGAGAAAAATACAATTACTTTACTAACATGCTTCATTGGTTTAAGCTCTTTTAATTTTTTTTGCTTGCATCTTTTACTGTTTTCCTTATTTAGATCCTATTATATTCTTCTGAGACATGGATTTAGCACTTCTCTGCGATTCAGAGAATTAATTGGCGCAAGTTAAATTCCATTAGTCCACAGCCATGGGATCGCCAATTGCTATCTGAAAATAAGATAATGATGAGAAAGAAATATTCATTTTCTTGGAATTTATTTGTTGCCATTCAGGTTTGGAATGACATAAGCGTGTAAATGCAAGTCAAGGAAGGCAGGAAAGAAAATATGATACCATTTACTACTTTCTGGAGTCAAGGAGGAATATCTTAGAATCACTAAAGTTATTACATTAACAAAGTTTCACTAATAACTGAGCAGTTATTGTCAACGATTCACAGACTTGGCAAAACAGTCTTCCTTCATAAAGCAACCAGGAGTATCAACAAAGTTAATGGTTAGTTTTCTGAGTGGACATTTTTTAACAAAAAGGAATAGTGTGAGGACCTGTAACCCTTTCTTCAGCAGCTGCTGCTCCGCTCCCAACAGTCACCAACCCTCTCTTTTAAAAATTGCATATTTAAAATATTTATACATCACCCAGTCTGCCTGAAATCGCTCTAGACATTTTCCAAAGAATAAAATTCAACAATATAACTACAAATCTACCCAATGTAAACACAAAGAAAAACATCCAGTAAGCAAACATAGCTGGCATTAAAATAAACATTTCTGTCTCTTTAACACTGATCTATAGCTTTTGCTTTAAGGTGTACCATGAAGTCAACAGGTTTCTGCTACAGTAAGGGGTGTGTGTGTGTGTGTGTGTGTGTGTGTGTGTGTGTGTGTGTGTGTGTGTGTGTGTGTGTGTGTGTCTACTTCAGCCTACTTCAAGGCTGATCCAAAGCTTCAGTGACCGAAACAGTCAACTTTCTCCCTCATACCACACTACTACCCCTCCCCACGGGAGGGCAAAAAATGTAACTGTTAAATGGCTGACAATTTACTTTCCTAAAGTGGCACCTAGATTCTGCCGCCTGAGGCAGTTGCTCCACCTGATAGGGCCAGTGCCACAACTAAAACATCCACTTGTCAGATTTTAGCACAATTGAGCAGCGACGGAGTCAGTCGACAAATCTGGCCGGTGTACATTGCTGACGGGCTGTACAACACACAAGGCTACTATGGGGCAGGCGATTTTGACAGCCGGAATATTTCATTGCCCCGAGCAATAGAAAGTGCAGCCGGTGGATAAAAGTGACAAGTTGCTACAGTGGCCCCATTTTGGGGACATGGGAACATGACAGTATGCAAACGAACAGCAGCCACGCTAGTCCTGCAACCTCATACAGCCTCTTCCCGTCTTTGGGGCTGTCTAAGGGGTTTTTGAAGACTCTTCGCCCTTTCCCAGAATTGAAGTCTTGCCTTAAATAAAAACAAACTTCTTGGCTACTAACAAGAAAAACGAGAATAGAATCACACAGTCATAAAGCCTTGCTTGGTTCCTGTGGTGGGAGGGCGAGGGGGTGGGGGTGGGGGTAGTTTTCACTCAAACTATTTTGAAAAGAAAGGAAATGTATTTGCTCGGACCGAAGAAGTCAGAACTCATTCTTGTCACTAAGCAAGACTTCGGTAATCTTAGAACTTCCAAGAGTGAAGGTAGACAATAGGATAGTATAGCAACCAAATGCATTATTGAGAGACTGTTTGAATTATCCTGTGAATATAAAACCCCATGGAAAGAAAAAGGACGGAATCAAGTTTAGTTGTAATGCAACCTCCCTTGCTTTGATTCAGAGTTAATCCTTTGAAAATGATGCTCTCCTATATACAGAGCAGCCGCTGAAGGCAATACAAAAGAGAGAAGATTAATTTCCAGTGTCCGACCAAGTAAAAAATGATCATGAAATGGGCTACATTTCTTCCCCATATTGGAATTTTATAACTGTAAGTCTACCTTCATTCACAGGGGAAATGGCATTTTAAAAAATGGATTATGGTTTCTTTTACCAGCATTCTTGAAATGACTATTCGATGGGGCTGTAGGAAATGGGATGGCAGAAATAAATACAGTTTCTTTTGTTGGAAAAACTGTAGCGATTTACTAGCAGAAGACATGAAGAGTTTGGATTTATACCCTGCCTTTCTCTCCTGTAAGGAGATACAAGGCAGCTTACCAACTCCTCTCCTTTCCTCTCCCCACAACAGAAACCTTGTGAAGTAGGTGGGGCTGAGAGAGTTCTGAATGAACTGTGACTTGCCCAAGGTCACCCAGCAGGAATGTAGGATTGGGGAAACAAATCAAGTTCACCAGATAAGAGCCTGCTGCTCATGTAGAGGAGTGCGGAATCAAACCTGGTTCACCAGATTAGAGTCCATCTGCTCTTAGCCACTACGCCCTGATGGCTCTCACTAAATAGGACATCCCTGCTGAATGGAATGAGGGTGAGGAGTTTGTTGATTCATGCATTTTCATAGTTACTTTCCCTGAAACTAAGCTCTTCCAGCACATGCAACACATTCTGAAAGCTGTTACTCAATAAATCAATTAAATAAAACTAAAACTGACAAAGCAGCGTAAGAAAATGCCAAAGAAAAGGGGTTGTACTTGGCAGTAAAATGGTTGTACTTGATAGCTATATGTCCTTGCAATCTTATTTATTTACCAAATTTATACCACACTTTCTGCCCTGATTAGAGCCACTAAAGCCGCTGATGTCCTGGGGGAGGAAGTTTCAAACAGTTGGTGCAACAGCAGAGAAGGCTCTGCCCTGGTGCCTTCTTAGATCTGGTCCAAATTTGAATGTAGGAATTTTGAGTCTGGCCTCTTTAAAAAGCTTTAGAGCAATGGTTCTCAACCTTCCTAATGCCGTGACCCTTTAATACAGTTCCTCATATTGTGGTGACCCCCAAGCATAAAATTATTTGTGTCTTGGCTTCTAAGACCATCGGAAATATGTGTTTTCCGATGGTCTTAGGCGACCCCTGTGAAAGGGTCGCTCGACCCCCAAAGGGGTCACGACCCACAGGTTGAGAACCGCTGCTTTAAAGAATTGGAAGACATATATGGAAGAAGGCAAGCTGTACACTAAGGTCAGAGCTGAGCTACACATTCATCAAAATCGTGTGGTTGAGTCTTCCCAGCACTGCATCACATCAGAATGCAACATGATGCAGTTGTACTGCTATCCCATGTCTAAAAGAAAGAAAAAAGAAAAAAGACTTCCCCTGCATGTGAAAAACTGGCACAGGAGCATACTCTCTGATCAAATTTTCTCATGACAAGCTAATTTTCTAAATATCGGAGTTTCAGATGTTCAGGAACATTAAACTATGTAATCTCTTACTTATAGTGTAGTGTGAGAGCCTATTAATTATTGGTGTTTATATAGTTGATCAGAATGTACAAATGATTTATACTAACACACCCACACACCCCACGTCTCAATAAGAACAACGACCAGGATGATCAAACACTATGGATGGTTGATAAACCACATATAGATTAACCACCATCCTGCAGTTAGATTTACAACCACAGATCAACCATCATGCAGCAGGTAGATGAATTACCCTACAGGTAGATCATATTGCAGATGTGGAAAGGGGATTTTACTTAGTTTCTGGCCAAAGTGAGCTTTGAAACTTCCTGCTAAAATAAAAACTTCCTGATCCTCTTTATAAATTACATACCTCCTTGTTGGTTTAAGAGCCAATTTAACAACTAAAATAAGCATAGCCGCTAAACATTTCTATTGGTCTGATGTGCCTCGATAAGAATATGGTATTGCATATACAGAAAATATATTGATTTTAAAATATTTTGGGTTGTAGTCAGAGGTGGGATTCAGGGGGTTCCAAAGGTTCTGTAGAACCTGTTGTTAAAATTTAAAATTTCACTTTTTTAATACTTAAAATATTTTTATTAAGTATTAATATTTTTAATACTTAAAATAAAAAAGTGATATTAAACATATTTTTAAATACTTTTTAACAGTCATTATTTGAATCCCACCACCATCGGAACCTGTTGTTAAAATCTTTGAATCCCACCACTGGTTGTAGTCAAACAGTTACTTTTCAGCTGGTAGGAAATTTCAGTCTGTTCAATGGGATTGCTTCAATAGAATCACACTGGCAGAGGATAAGTGAAGAAAGGAAACAGTAAAGACTCCATGGAAGATCTTGTAACCCTGAAGACCCAGCTCAACTGTCCTTGATATATTACAGTTAATGCAGAAGTATGTTAATATTCACCAATGAAAGCACATCTGGGCAATGATTTGATAGAACAAGCAGATTTAATTGAAGTGTTATTACTATTGTTTAAAAAAGGGAACTCAACATTCAACTTTTCCACAACTAGCTGAATCACTGTGGCCAAGTTATACCACTAATGCAATTTTCCCACCATTTAGGTACAGATGGTTTTAATAGCAAGGCATTAACACTTTGCCTTTCTAATGGAAAGAACCTAGATACTTACGTCATATAGAAAGTGTCATAAATCCGATGCAGTAAATCTCAGTTAAAGTATTTAATTCACAATATGTGTTGTACAGCTTTGGAAATTACTTTTTTAAATAATCTGCAGCATTAGCAGGACTCAGAACTTTCCAGAAGGTTTGGTCATTTTAGTTGCTTTCAGAAAATGTTGTAAGCAATGTGGAATCTTCTACCTCTGAGCACACAGCACCTCCTTGCTAATCAAAATATTTCAGTAGAGGTATTGTGGATTCAAAGCATATGACAGCAGTGGGGTGAACATTAAATACGGCCAGATGCATGCAATACTAGGCAAGAGGAAGGCTCTGGAATTGTGTCAGGGGGGTAGTTCTTCCCCACCTCCACACATGGTTCCTTCCTCACATCATAAATGATTATTCACCAGAGTGGCCATAGTTTTATCAGCTTCAATCAGACTTGCCCTTGGATTAGGGAGGGAGATTTATTTTAGTCCTCTTTTTCCCCACTGGAATAAAATTCTTTAACAAAGCATATTGTACAGAGGAATATTCTAAAGCGTATTCTAATATTCTAAAGCATATTCAAAGCATATTCTAAAGCATATTCAAAGCATATTCTACAGAGGAATCATTGAGTCTGTCATCTGCACCTCTATAACTGTGTGGTTTGGTTCTGCAACCCAACAAGATCGACACAGACTTCAGAGAATAATCAGAACTGCAGAAAAAACAATTGCTGCTAACCTGCCTTCCACTGAGGACCTGTATACTGCACGGGTCAAAAAAAGGGCTGTGAAAATATTTACTGACCCCTCGCGATCCCTGGACATAAACTGTTTCAGCACTCTTTACCCTCATAAACGTCAAGCTACAGAGCACTGCACACCAAGACAACTAGACATAAGAACAGTTTTTTCCCGAATGCCATCACTCTGTTAAACAAATAATTCCCTCGATAATGTCAAACTATTTATTATATATTTATTATATAATTACTGCACTACTTTTTTCATCATTCCTATTACCCATCTCCTCCCAATTATGACTGTATGACTATAGCCTGTGCTGACATTTCCTTTTATTTTATGATTTTACATTTTATGTTTTTATTACTATTGATTGTTTCCTGATTGCTTACTAGACCTATATGACAATCATTAAGTGCTGTACCTTATGATTCTTGACAAATGTATTTTCTTTTATGTACACTGAGAGCATATGCACCGGAGACAAATTCCTTGTGTGTCCAATCACACTTGGCCAATAAAGATTCTATTCTATTCTATTCTATTTACTAGTTACTTATTTAATTAATTGTCTGCCTTTCTTACTGAGATTCAAGTCAGATTACAAAATGCAAAAACTAAGCAATAGAAAGAGAAGCCGTGGGAAATAGTGGTTAAGGGTGTTAGACTATTATCTGGGGGACCTGGGTTTGAGTCACCACTCATGCCAAGGAAGCTCGCTGGGTGACCTTGGGTCAGTCACACTCTCTCAGCCTAATTTACCTCACAGGGTTGTTGTGAGGATAAAATGGAGCAGAGGAGAACGATGGGCCCCAGTTGGCAAGAAAGGCATGGTTCAAATGAATTTTTTTTAGAAAAACAAAGTGTAAGGCAATGTAATGATGTAAACAATGTAATGATACTGGATTATGAAATTAGAAAACAATGCAATAAAACAGTATGTTTAGCACATGATACATCATAAGAAATTCAGGATGGAATTACAGAATTTGGAAAACAATGCATTAAGATAATGTTTACAATAAACAGCTCCCATAAACAACAGCCCTAATCACTTTATGAAAGCATCCTCCTGAACAGTTCCATTTTACTACAGCCCTATGAATGATAATTCCGTTTAATACATTCTTTGGAATGATACAAGTGTGAGAAGTTTTCTAGCACAAGAAGAGCCCTGCTAGATCAGATCAGTAGTCCATCCAGTCCAGCACTGTATCACAAACAGCAGGGTCTTTCAGCACGGGCTAATAAAAGTGGGGGAAAGGCGGGCTACATGAACCCACCCTCGACCCGGCCCCTTTGCACTGCTGGCTGTCTTGAGTGTGCGCCTTCACATGAAGGCACTTTTTCCCCCTTCTTCCTTCCTTCCTTCCTTCCTTCCTTCCTTCCTTCCTTCCTTCCTTCCTTCCTTCCTTCCTTCCTTCCTTCCTTCCTTCCTTCCTTCCTTCCTTCCTTCCTTCCTTCCCCCCCCCCAGCTATTTTCTGCCAGCTTTGCAGGCAGGCAGAATCGATCCCCCCCCCTCCCGGGCCATGATACAGCCCATTTCCCCTGTGTGGCTCCACAGATGGAAGCTGGGGAAGAGTTTTCCAAGAATCACGTTATGTGTGATTATTTTGTTTTAATGTGGCTTACAACCGCGGCCATTCGCTCAGCCATGGCTGTACAGCCACGTTAAAACAAAAGAATTGCACATAATACGATTGTCAAAAATCCTGGGTTGTGGGGGAGGGGAAACACGAGGTGGATCCCGTTAGGATCAGGATCCGTACAAAGTTCCCCCCCTAACCCCAGGTTTTTTACCGGGTTTATCCTGGTTTGGTCCGTGCAGAAAGGGCCGCAGCCAGTCAATTACCCAGCATGGCCAAATAAAATAAAACCTTGTTATTCATTACACTTGAAATTGGGGGGGGGGTCCTTTAGATTAAAGGGAGGGCTGTATCCTCTGCTAGTTTGGTGCCACAATCTTTAAAAACTGCGACATGAAATCCTTGAGCTTGTTCTCCCATGGAAAATAATGGAATCCAACCCCTCCCACTCAGTTTGAAACCCAAACTGGTACAGCCTTGCTCAAAAATCAGGAATAAATGATAAAGATCTCCTCTCCTCTCCAAATCCAGAATCCAAAACCATAACATAGACTTCACCACCACCTGCTGAATAGGTGGACTCAGGCAAAAAAAAGGCTATTATTATTATATAAACTAGGAGTGGTGATTTAGTAAAACCACCGTTTATTTAGATTTATTTAGATTTATTTGCTGCTCTTTACAACAGTCTTAGGTATTCAGTTGAAGTTTTCACTTGAGTCCAACATTTAGTTGAAACTCTCTGGCCCATTCTGCACTGGCCACTGCAGGGTGGCCCCAGGACCGTTAGCAACGAGGCGCCTCCATTTTGTTTCCCCAAACTTACCTTCTGTCCCTGTGGAGCTCCACAAAGATGAGGAGACATGCCCACGTTGCCCTCTGACCCCCAGGGGTCGAAGGACAGTGTGGGTGTGTCTCCTCATCCCTGCGGAACTCCACAGGGAGAGAAGGTAAGTTTGGGAAAAACAGGAGGTGCCTAAAAGCAGCGCCTCCAACATAGTGCTGTTTGCACAGCACCGTCAGGGAAACACTGTTTCCCAAAAGCATCGCTCAAGAAAACAGCATTTACTGCCATTTGCAGAGAAAAAGCACGGCACTGCCTCATTGCAGAGACAGCAGCCGTGAAACAGCGCTCCTAGAATGGTGTTTTTGGCCCATGCGAAGTGGGCCTCCCTGTGGCTGTTTCTCAGGTCTGTGTGGACTTGGAAAATTGCAGCAGGGTAGGGGGATGGGTGGGATTTTTTTTCTTAGATAAATTTCAGGTTCAAATTTTAAAAACCTGAAAAAATGGTTAAAATTATTGAAAAGTTTTACTGAAAATTTCTGACTTTTAAAAACTTGAATCTAAAATGTACCAATTTTTTTTAATTGTGCCCATCCCTAATATAGACTCCTCTCCCACTATCTGCTTTCTTAGGTTTCTAAACACTACCTCTGCAAAGAAGAATTTTAATTGCTTTTAAAAAAGGAGATCCTTTTTTCTACCTGTTTGAAACTTATCAGAGAGTATCCTTTGGGTGAGGGGGTACCATGCCTAAAAGATCATCCCAATTGGATGTTAAAGGCAAAAAGGTTTAAAAATTAAAGTGTTTCTATCACCAAAACCAATGGAAACACATAAAGAATAAAGAAAATAAAACACATTTTAGAAGAGTCTTAAAGAGAGTATGTACAAAATGCCATTAAGTTGCAGCTGAGTCATGGCAACCCATAGGGTTTTCAAGGCAAGAGACATGAAAGGTGGGTTTGCCGTTGCCTTCCTCTGCATACCAGCCCTGGTATTCCCTGATGGTCTCCGATCCAAATGTTGACCATGGCTGACCCTGACAAGCTTCTGATATCAGATTGGATCAGACTAGCCTGGGCCATCCAGGTCAGAGCTTTTAACACTGAAAAAAAAATTGAGCACATCTGTACAGGCACATTGGTTAACAACAGCTTCCTGACCTCGCTCTGCTTTTATTGAATTTGAACCTGTCCCTATTTGGCTCTGTTTCCCCTTCTGTGGATAGCTACATATCCCCGATATCTGGGCTCCATTTAACTTTTCCTTATGGTTTTAAATAAACTCTGATTCAGAGTTCTCTCTGCCATTACCTGGGTTGTGATACATAAACACTGAGGCAAATCAGTTCTTGAAAAGATTAATGGCTTAGGTCTCTGAGATTTTTTTCTTTTTGTCAGTCTTTCACATCACCTCTTCATAATCACTGTCACATTGACATGCTGTAGTTTTATATTTGGCATCTTTTCTTGTGGAAATAACAACCTGTCAGAACCCCAAGTAGCAAATCTTCCTGTGGACAGCTGTAGATAGAATGAGTACCATGTAGCCATCTATTCTTCCCCCGTTACTCCAAAGCTCATGAATTCTTCCATGATCATGCGGGGAATTTACTTGATCTATAATTAAGTAGCCAGCTTTGTGGCCACCAAAAGGTCATTCCTGACTAAATTCTTCCAGAAGGTTAAACATAAGTCAATTTTTGGTACTGGAAATAATCATGAATGAGTGAAAAAGAAGTGGATGGTAATTTTGCTCCAGAATGAATTGAAAGCCCACCTGATTATCGGAGACTAAATCAGATGTTTGAGGGACTTTGGGGTGGAACAAAGTGGTTAGAGGGTCTCCTGTGCATGCAAAAAGTTCAATATGTGGATTTACCAGTGAAAGAATCCAGTTGAAGTAGTAATGGCTACTAGTCACAATAGCTGCTAGTAATGATGGATACCTACTCCCTGCAGTAACAGAGGCAGCATACCTGTTTATATCAGTTGTTGGGGAGCATGAGTGGAAGGATGCTGTTGTGGTCCAGCTTGTGGTCTTCATAGAGGCAGTGGGTAGGCCACTATGCAAACAGAAAATGCTGGACCTGATGGGCCTTTGGGTCAATCCAGCAACATTCTTCTTATCTGGTCATCTCCTTTTGTGATGTGTAAACCACTCCCTTACTCCTGTTGCCAGTCAAACTACTAGACAGTACTCTCACTGATGGGCCAAGGGTTTGACTTAGCTTAAGGCAGAATCATGTGGCCATGTGTTCAAGTGCAACATGGCCTATTATTAGCTTGTCATTGGTCTGGGAACAGCAGAAGCCAGGCTAGCAGGGTGCAGAGTCTAGATTGGACACAGCTTACACAACACTCACCAAGTTCAGAGGCAATGTTCAGGATTAATCACATGGCTGGACCATGAAGGAATTGAGTCTGCCTCCATCCTATCCCCTTAATGTTGCCAAAGTCCAGGTGGGACCTGGAGATCTCCGGGTATTACAACTGATCTCCAGATGACAGAGCCTAGATCCCCTGGAGAAAGTGGCTGCATTGGAGGGTGGACTCTATGGCAAAACTCCCCACTAAGATCCCTTCCTTGCCAAAACCCTGCCCTTCTCAGGCTCCACTCTGAAAATTCTCAGGCACTTCCCAAGCCAAAACCATTACAAGAGTTTCCATGGCATGACCTCATTTGCCATGGGGCAGTGTTGGTCCTTACAAGCTTGATGCCTTGACTTTTTGGGGCTTTCCACAACTCTACTAATAGCTGGGGTCTGCCACTCTGCTGTCTGTGATCAGCTAGCAGAGCGGTTCTCAACTTGTGGGTCGTGACCCCTTTGGGGGTCGAACGACCCTCGACAGGGGTCACCTAAGACTGTCTCCATCAGTGGTCTCCATCTGTAAAATGGAAAAATGTTAGGGTTGGGGGGTCACCACAACATGAGGAACGGTATTAAGGGGTTGCGGCATTAGGAAGGTTGAGACCCACTGAGCTAGCATGATGGACTAAAGGATTCTGGGGTTCTTTCAACTGGAAGGCAAAATGGGGAGGAAAATGGCTGCTTTGGAGTTAATTCCTGAAGACCAACTTTAAAATTCACTTTGGAAAGAATGACAGAGATTCTTCGAGGTGTCGTTAACACAAAGCTCCTTGGCTATGGTGGGTTTTACGTATCTCTCGGCAGTATCAGAGCTGCAAATGCAAATTCCAGCACTCTGAGACATCACGTGGATTTGTCACGTTCCCTGGAGGGCTGACGGCCTATAAAGCAACGAGTGAAAAAAAGGAATGTGAAATTAGAATCCCTCTTTATGACATTTTCCATGTAGCTACACAAAATAAACTTCCATTCTACCTTACGATTGCTACTCCCATGGGTCCCGACTACAGAAGCATTCCATACGTGTGTGCTGAAAAGCCGAAAAGTACTCGCTTTGTACTATGCTAATAGATATTCATTTCCCGCTGATAGGATTTAAAATTTAATTGTATGGCCTTGCGTATCTGTAAAGCCCTGAACGGCTAATACGTCCTTCCTCATGTCACTCATCCTCACAACAAACCTCAAAAACAGTCTGCAAGTCACACTTTACAGATGGTGATCCAGTAATGCTCTGGCTGAACACACACACACAATCCATGTTCCATTCGCTAGAGGGGTCTGCAACCTGCGGCTCTCCAGATGTTCATGGACTACAAATCCCAATTGGCCATGCTGGCAGGGGCTGATGGGATTTGTAGTCCATGAACATCTGGAGAGCCGCAGGTTGCAGACCCCTGCTGTGACTAGACGACTAAGAACTTTTTCTCTTTACAAAATATACATGTAGGCTTGTTTCAAAACTTAGGGAAAGGGCTGTTGTGTTATTTAAGAGCAGTGGAGATGACCTGATAGTGCTGCTGCGGCCCGTCAAACATATTTCTGTCCTCTGCATAAAAAGGTTCTGTAGGAGATTCCAGCAGGGCTCAGGATAAGCCATCTGTGGCAAGGACCGATGTCATCATCAAGGTTTCAATGCCTATAATTGATTTGCACCTGTATTTACAGTATTTATAACTGGGGTTGGGCAGGAGGGTTAGATGATTATTGAACATACAGACATACCAGAACCAGTTCAATCTGGCCATGAAAGCCTTCGACAAATCTATTGTTTGTCTTTGTGGCATCCATTTGTTTGTCTTTGTGGCAAGATTGCATTCACTGTGATTATCATAAGAATGCTTACAGTGCAATCCTATAGAGGTACTCCAGCCTAAGAGCATTGACATTGGTGAGTTGAGAGGTGGGGAGGGGGAGCTCCACAGGAGCCAGGGACAGTGTGGCAAAGGCAGCACCACACCACCTCCAAAGGGGGTTTGGGTGGGGCAGAAAGGAGGGAGATTTAAAAATTTTCCTGCCACCTGAATACCCCATAGCCTAAACAGGCTTACACAACACTATTCAGAAGGGTAAGCCTCTGGCCACAGAGGGGGGCATTCCCAGGTCGGAAGGCCAGTGGAAGCTGACTGGAGTTGGCTCCACTCCCAAGAATGCTCCTGCCCTACCATTCTGCACTGGTGTGCACTTGGACACCGGGATAGCTCCTGGGCAGTGGAAACTTCTGGGTCAGGCACCACAGAGCTGTATGGTGGCTGCATGCCAGCATCTTTGCTTTCCCCGCCGGCGTGGGTGCTCCTTACACGAGTGAGGTGGGCAAACATGCTGACTTGGCCCTCCAACGCTTCCACTGTCCAATTTGCGCCCCCATCTGGATTGGACCCTTAGACCAGTACATCTGAAGCTTCCTTACATTGAATCAAACCATTGGTCCACCTAGGTCGGTATTGTCTATTCAGACTCACCACTTTAAAAGGTCACATGGTGGGTGATGTGAAAGACCTCCACCTGAGTCCTTGGCCAATTGACCATGCTGGCAGGGGATGATGGGATTTGTAGTCCATGAACATCTGGAGAGCCACAGGTTGCAGACCCCTGAGCTAGAGAATCAAACCCACTCATCCCAGATCCTAGCCTGACTCTCTAACCACTATACCACACACCAGCCTTCCCGCCCTGTGTTTTTATTGTTGGTTTTGGGCTTTTCTTGGTGTATTTTACTTTTGCTTCTATGATATGTTTCAATGCTCTGTTTTTAATTGTTTGCTGTCTTGGTGGCTCTGAGGAGGCAGAAAGGCAGGTTTTAAAATGTTATAAGCAATAGCAATAACAATAATTCTGGGGTATACCCAGTGTACCCACCCATTTGAACCTGGGGTGTGGGCGGGCAGGCACACTGAACTGAATATATGCCCTAAAATCTACTCTCTAGACATCCATGTTTTGCACAGGAAGATTGTTAGCTGCCAGAGAAAGAAGCCTGAGGAATCCCGGTCTGCAGGCCCTGCTGCAGCTGTGCTTAAGACCTTGTGCAGCAGGACAGCAATTGCTGATAGTCTAAATAATATTTATTGTGCTCTGATTTTCTTTTAAGCTGCAATGGAGCTTTTCTGAGACAAATAGCAAGCACAACAGCTCCCCCAGACTGCAGAAGGGTATTTTAGCAAGTGAGCATAACATAATCACGTTGCACTTTTATTTATTTATTTATTCATCTGTCTGCATGGGGTAAGCATTGTTGCACAAAAGAGTGTCACGCCAGTTCCGAAGCAAATCTGTTCAAAATGCTGCTCTTGGATCACTGGGTTTCTTCAGCCTGCCTAAATTTATCTGAAACAATCTGCTGCTCTCCAAAATAATGATCTTCGTTCAAAAGTTATTGGGAGGTGTGACCGACAAATGTTTCTGGGAACGAAAACAGCAGTTTAAAATAGCCCGTAACAATTATCTTTTCGAAACTAGAAAGCTAAAGCTTTGCACAGGGATAGGAGCTTTCAGCAACGGCAACATCATCATTTAACTACTTCCCCCAAAGATTTGCTAACGGCGAAAACAGATGTACCATTTTAGAGCAGTGTGGCTGATTTAGACCTGCCTTCACAATATACAGTACAAATATACATCAGGGGGGCTTTTTGTCCAGGTTGTATGTGTATCCAAGCTCAAAAAAATAGTTATGGAAGATTTCAGGGGGAAAAAACATCAACTATGAATAATGCCAATTCGCTAATGTCTGTAACGTCAGCAAAACACCTCTCCTCCAGCTCCCAGAACAGTTTTGTAACCTTTTAGCATTAATAGCAATTTGAAGCATCAATGTTTACATAGAAGTACTTGCATGCAATTAGGGCAGGGGTAGGGAACCTGCGGCTCTCCAGATGTTCAGGAACTACAATTCCCATCAGCCTCTGTCAGCATGGCCAATTGGCCATGCTGGTAGGGGCTGATGGGAATTGTAGTTCCTGGAAATTATCTTGGAGAGCCAAGCAGGGTTCCCTACCGTCTCTGAATTATTAGGGGACCAATATAAGCAGAGTTACATCCTTCTAAGACAGTTGAAGTCAAGGGGTTTAAAAGAGTGTGGCTTTGTTTGGGGTTGCATTGTTAACATTCTGTCTGAAGAATAGTCAGAAGGACTAGTTGTATATTTGGATTTATATTCAGCCCATTCCTGGCTGAAGTTGGGTTCAGGGTGGCCACCAGCATAGAAATACATTATCAGGTAAAATACACACATTCATTTAAAATGCCATAGATTAAAATGCTGATCAGCACTCCAGCTATTTCAGTCATTCATAGTTCCCAGAATGACCAACCCAGGAGAGAGGGACATAAGAAAAATAAAAGAACCAAACAAAACCAGCTGTAAGAATCACACAAATAAAGACAAATAAGAAGGGTAGGGAGGCCAGAAGTGATGTAACTGTGGCTGCCTCAGCCATAGGCCTGATGGATGACTCAGTGTTTGACTTGACAGCCTGCCTGCCTTTCAAGCAAAATGAAAAGTCGGGAGGAAGCCAGGGGTAGATGGAGGGCAAACAATCTGCTGTGATGTATTTTGAAATGTTACACCTGTCTTTAACAGAAAGCACCTCACCTGCAATGTGGGCAAAACAGGCTTGAATTAATTTAGTGGCTTGAGTGAAGCAGGGATAGGTTTCTTTTAAGATATTTCAAAGTACTGTTGTTTCAAGTATGTGCTTCAAGTGTGCCTATTAACCGCATTCCTCCTTCACTCTCTAGGTTTTCCTACAATGTCTGTGTATGTAAAGTACACCCAAGTTGCAGCCGACTTATGGCAACCCAGTAGGATTTTCAAGGTAGGAGACTAACAGAGGTGGTTTGCCATTGTCTTCCTCTGCATAGCAACCCTCGTATTCCTTGGTTGTCTCCCATCCAAGTATTAACCAGGGCCAAGCCTCTTAGCTTCTGAGATCAAACAAGATTGGGTTAGCCTGGGGTATTCAGGTCAGGGTTCCTATATTGAACCTGGTAGAACTGCAGTCTGTAGCAGTATAGCGCCTGCTCTAAGGGACTAGAATGCATGGCACAGCCAATCTCCCTGGCCATTTCTGCACGGCCCCCCAGGCGCCTCCACGCCGGACAACAAGAATTCTGTCGAAAGCGCGGAGGGTAGAGGCCGCTCGCGATGTAAAGATGCGGATTCGGCCTCTGGAGAGGCCGGCAGATCTGCAGGCGGCTCCGCGATGGAGCCGCCTCGTCTCTTTCGACATTCGACTTATCTTGTCCCCGTTATTGGCCTGTTGGCCGTCGAAGCCGCCTGCCATTCTGCCCTCCGACCTCCAGGGGTCGGAGGACAGCGCGGACGGGGCTTCCAACGGCCAGCAGGCCAACGACGGGGACACGGTGAGTGGGACGGGGAAG